>NC_089792.1:39289138-39311638 GCF_040412425.1 Macrobrachium rosenbergii | reverse complement strand
CTCTTCTGAAAAGAAAACATTCTTTACCCCCATTCTGGTACATCCAATGCCCAAAACATCTAGTTTTAAATAAATCCTAGCAGAAACAGTTTTTCTGTCTTGGGACTGATATATGCTTCACCTTTGATTCTGCGTTCATGTGCCTTTTTTTATTTTAACTTCTTTTTGCTAAACGAGCAAGTGCCCCGTCCTCTCTTGGTCCTTCCATATTAAAGTCCTCAGGCGGCCTGGGGATGGCAAATTGCTTGATCCTCACTGGTTTAACTCGATGGATGATCTTATGATCATTTTCACATGCCCATTTTACAAAATGATTGTAGCACAACAGCTGATTGCATATGTGGCAAGAAGTAAAGACTTCACCTTTGACAATCTGACACTACCCGGTCTTTGACGTGAGAGTCTGGTACATAAGGAGGATCCTTATCACTGTCGTAGGCGGGGATCACTATCCTCACGATTTCTATCATCACTGGGGAGAATTTTGACTTCACGGTTTTCAGCCTGTTGTTCCTGCATTTCTCTGTTCAGAACTCCCTGTATCAGCATCCTATTTTGAAACGCTAATGGGAGACTAGGTTGTCATCAGTATAGCAAGCACATTCTACATTGTCTGGTCCCTGCAGTTTTCTTTTTCTTCCCTTTTAATGTATGGAACAAGGGGGTAAGTTCTCATCACTATCAGTCTCCTCACTAGTAACTGATGCTGTTTCGACTTCTGTAATGGTACCAAAATAGTCATCATTATTCCAATGCGTTTTCACTTTCTGTCCTTTCCAAATGTTTCTCTACCTCCCATACATTCAAGTTCACTTGTATGGACTACATTTTTGTGCCATCTTCCCATTCCACCAAAAGCATCCATGTTAAAAGTGTCTCTACCATTCAATCTGAACAGAATTAAATTTTTAATCTTCAGTAACTACTAACGCACACATACAATCATAAATAGACACAGACATACAGATTATGCACACGCGTTTATACCCGTGCAAAAGCACTTCACATACCCTTTTGCACGCACATCTCAGGAAGCTCAACCATGTGTTTGGCAGTTTTTTCAACAATACTCTTAATTTTCGGTGTCATGTATACGCATTACATGTTTATCAATCGTTCCTTATCACTGACTTCTTCCATGGCATGTATAAGGTAATGATGGTTACCAAAACTATAAATGAGATACGAAAAAGAATGAAAACTTACCAAAAAGATCAGCGTGAAGATTTCGATGCTTGCCATACTAGTGTTGCCGAGGTGACAACAGAAATTTTTGTCACAATAATTTATAGAAAGAAAATGGAACACAGGCTTAACTAAATTAAAAATATATCATTAAACCCCAGAATGGATAAACAGGCGTATCATACATACGCCTATCAGACTTGATGACATTGACTACCCTATATCATGACAAACGGGCGTAACTCGAAGAACGCCTGTATGTCTTGTTAGTAGTAATAATTCTTTGAGTTAGCTGACACTCTGGGTTTATTACCTCCAGAACTAAGCCTCGTGGAGATACGCCGATTAGAGGGACGATAGATCACCACAAGGATTTCCATGGTAGTAGTATCTCAAAATTGCCCAAAATTGAGATACGCCCCTTTGTTTTGAGAGTTATGATATATATATATATATATATATATATATATATATATATATATATATATATATATATATATATGTGTGTGTGTGTGTGTGTGTGTGTGTGTATGTATGTATGTTTACATAAGCATGTGCTATATGTGCGAGAATATAAAAGTTCCCTGGTTATACTTGTACAAAGGTGGGAAACAAGTGCTTTACTTTCTGGTAGATCCTATTTATTTTGTCGTATAGAAGCCCTTAATTAGATAAGGTTTTATTGACTGAAAAATATAGCATGAGAGCAGGTCCTTTCCTCCTATTTGAGGCCCAGTAAGGCCTATAAGTTCCTTTTGAGACAAGCTCGCTCCTGTAAAAGCAATTCCAAAATGGTAGTGCGTCTAGCCCAGAGACGATGGCACCCCAAAAGGGATAGTCCTTATAGTGTCACTCAGCTCTGGGTCGTAAAGTGCGTCGCAGCCTACGATCCGATCGTAAAAACGACCTTAATGTCTCGTTGGTTGAACGTCCCTTACGTCTGAACTCTTACGGCCCCGTATATGGCACGTCATAGCTGTGTGTCATATTTTGGTAAGTTAGAAGCAATTAAGACGGCGCGCGACTTTTCTTCTCTTCAAGAATGGAAGGAAAAAATATGTGGCGGAAAATGATGTTCTTCTCTCCTATGGCATCTATTTTCTCTTTCTCTCTGCGCTGATCCTCCTTCTGAAATATCCTGCGTTATCGTTTCTCAAATCTTTTGCGCTTCCTTTGGTTAGTGTTGAGCTCCGTTCACTAATGGGCACATGTTAATATTTAGTTACATGTTCTTCTTACATTTTATTAAGCAAAGGCGGTCCTCCCCATGAAAGATCTAATTGTTAAAGATGTGGTTTGATTAAAGTATCTCGAGTGATACTTACTCAGAGCATATATATAACCTTTTATTATCTCTTATTATGTTAAGCCGTTGCCAAATTTTTCCTTCATCGTTAGGGAGTTGAAAAATTTAAAGAATCAACGTTTAAGGTTGTCTTTATCTTTCTGACTGTTTCAGGACACCAAATCTTGGTTTCTCGATACTTTGACAGACAAAATGCAAGAAAGACAGTATTTCAGACAACAGAGAGTAGAGAAAATATCAACCAAACTAAAATCAGGGTTAGGGATTAGCTCGAGAAAGAACCCAGAATTCGACATCAAAGAAGGTTTCATTACATGTTGACCAATCCGATGCGCGGGAAAGGGTCGCGGTGTCAGGTGGGAGTTTCAGGTCTGGTACGGGTGCCCCATGGGCATCTCACTTTTGGAGAGAAAATTCTTCACAAGAAATATATATATATATATATATATATATATATATATATATATATATATATATATATATATATATATATATATATATATATATATATATATATACTGTATATATATATGTATGTATGTATAGTACATATATATTATATATATGTGTGTGTATGTATGTATATATATTTATATATAATCGTGTCCGCAGTTACTTGAGATGCTTTGGATTGTGTTTGCGCTAACCTTATACTTTTCCCCATATTTTGGTGCTTTTGTTTCCCCTCTCCACTAAGGGGAAACTTTAATGTTTCATCTCTTTACACATTTGTGTATGATTATGTTCGCGGTCGTGCTTGCTCGTGTAACGTGGAGGTCCGCTGTGATATATATCTGTCGTTTTTTAACGTTTTCCATAGTTTTCTTGGGCGTGCATGACATTTTATGATGCATGGTTTTAAACATTACCCAGCATAAAAAAAAACATGAATTAACATAAAAAAGATGTTAATATTTTGATGGGCTGTTACTCCAGCTATTTGATACCAATAATGGCTTTCTGTCTTTCAAGCTTTTAACTGCATGCAGTACGGAAATGATAGGCTTATAAATAGAATGATGATGTTTATAGAACCCTGTGATTATAAGTGGGAGGCCGTTACCATTTGGGAGATCTCCTTCTACAGGAATCAGTAGATACTTAAAAAGTAGAGATATTGTCTAATCATTGTTCATCGTTGTTATATATAAATTAGCTGTTGAATAACTTTCAATCTTATGCTTGCATCAGCTGAACAGAATAGTTGTTAATGTCCCTCTTCCAAACGAAAGACCATGGCTCAGAGGTCTTTGGCACGCATGCATATGGAGACCGGTAGTTGCCATGGGCTTATCAGGTCCCCCTTTCGATGGAACCACATTCCACAGCCGTAAGTCATACAGTTATGCTCCTATTAATTTTGCACCTGTGAACTTTGATTTTTGTGTTGTGTTATTTCTAGCCAAGTGAAGTTAATATGAATCAAGACCAGAAGTTCAGTTCATTCCGCATATTTTAATCCTTAGAACATTAATCCTCCAGATTTGGTGCTCTACTTGGTAATGATAGGACTAAAAACAAAAAGAAGAAGAAAAACTTATGTAGGTTTTTATTGAGCCAACATTGATAGTATTAAGCTTATTAAAAAAAAAAAAGTATGAAAACAATCTGTGTTGTTTTCAAGACTTTTGTTGTATTAGTCATTGAGTCGAGTTGAACGATTAATCACCGGCGTTGGGTTAATTTGTGGCTAACGAATGTTTTTATTTCCATATGATCACGACTGTATATTGTGTTTATCTTTCTTATTAATTTGCAGCAAAAGTTTTCTAAAAATACAACTGTGTGATACACATCTATCACTTACCTTGAATAACGGCAGGCTGGTGGAAGATAGAATTTGCAAAAGTTGTTACGGTTGCGGGATAATGTCTAAAGCGCTGAATGCGTTTCTCTCCCCAACACAAGTTCGAAGCGTGGAGTAAGAAGAATGCAGTTTTTCGTTTCGTTTCATTTTCGGGATTTCTTAGGATTTCCGTGGAAATCGTATCCATAAATGTAAAGAATCACGATGTCGAGCGTTCAGGGCATGGACTGTCTTGACGTGCGTAAAGTCTGTTCATTGCCTGCAATTTATGCGCAACAGTTTCGTTCTGTATTGTGTGTCACGATTTGAGCTTCAGGCCTAGGGAGTAAAATTGAGGAATGAGTCAGAATCGACAGTATATCCTGACTCTAATTGCTTTTTGTTATTCGACCTATTTATAATCTCCGTAAGCCATATCCAGCTGTGAAGGGTGAATGTATGACACTCAGGGCCAAGGCCCAATAACTGGTGGCGAGAATGCCATTTAGTGTTCCAGCGACGACTGGGAGGGTAGTTAAGTCAGTCTTCAGTGAATGCTCATCTTGCAAAAATCTTGTGAAAGATATTAGATAAGCTACATCCATGGAAGACGTCATTTAATTGCTGTGTTTAATTAACTCAGAACAAACAAACATACACAGAGGTCTTCATTTGTACTTTAGTTGGGCCAGGTCAGTAAGCGTGTTGTTTCCGTTTTTTATTAAATTTAGTCAAATGTAATCTCACGAGGTAAGGACGGCTTTCAGGTGCAGTGTTAGGATAGGCACTAGTATTTTCTAAAATTGTATAAGAAGAAAAACTTTTAAGCATCTGTAGCTTTTACACTAAATAATAGCTATGGTCCCTCACATAAATTCACCAATACGTTCGAAACTGAAATTTATGGTGCCATCACTTTAAATTAAAGGAAGAATTGTGTGATGAAAACCAGTGCGGATATCACATTCAGAGGCTATAATAACTTCTTGTAAATAGTTAATAGTATTCCTTATCCAAAACTATAAACATTAAAATTCATGGAGAGACAGATTGATATGAATACAATCTGATTTATATGAATATAATCATTTTCAATTTTCACAGGGCATATATAACCACCTGTAATTGATTGTAGAGCTACCCTCGACGAATAACAGCAGAAGTTTGCGAATATATGCCAAAAACATATCACCTCGAGTAGCATTAAGGTTGTGTTACCAAAAGGGATTGCCCTTCAGAGTTGCTGACGATGTGACAATAACATGATGTTTGTAGCATAGGTTATACAAGGATTTTCGTCTCAGTGGCGTAAACGACTTTTGCTCTCCGTGAAAGTTTACGTAACAGTCTGTGATGAATTGTTAGCCGTCTTTGTCAATCCCGCCATACATACCAATTAATTATTACTAATTCCATCTTTAATTACCAACTCACTTAACTAGAACCGGTCGCAACCACCGCGGTCGGTATTGAACATGTATCAAAATTACGAATGATTTCACTATATAAACAGTTCGAATTTACCCTGCGGAATAATATGGAGGCTGTATGAGACTGTAAAAAACGGCTCTAGAATCTAGTAGCATACGGGAATAGCCGAGCAGACAGTGATTATAGGGTTCTTATGCCTAAGACAGACAAACATAGGCCTGAACAGCAGCGAATCTAGTGTATGGTGCTCGTTGACTGGTTATACGGTGATTTCCATGTTAAAATTTGTTCGTAAATAAATAGTGCAAGATGTAGACCGTAAAAGGTGGTAACGTTTTCCCGGTTAAAGAAAACAAAAACTAAAGTTATCACCATGGACTGGCTGTTTGAGGGATTTTATACGTTATGGAAACAAACAGAGTCGCGTGTATATAACAGAAATAAATTCCTACCCCACTTCGGGACCGATCCCAGGACTCCCAAAGGAAAGTTAAGGGCACTGATCCACACGTCGCAAAAAAAAATTGGGACCTAAGTATTTCCACGGTGTTTGAGGCTCCCCCTGATTAGGCTGCAGGGAAAGTTCTGTGAATCTGTTGGTAACGCCATTACCTTTCATTTGAGAGTCCCATGCAGTTGAAATACCTAGTCCCCAATCTGTTTTAGGGCCTGTGTGGGTCAGTTTGTAGCCCCTTGTCTTTCATACGAGATTTCTGAGTTCGATTCCGACGTGAGGTAGAAATTTATTTTGATTTGGTGGTAAAGTCTACCCAGGTGTCATTATTTTCCTGTACTTTCACTGCACTTCTTGTACTGCTTATGCATTGTTTATAGTATACAGTATGAACGACAGAATCTGCTAAGCAAATACTCGTATTTCATTTCGTTTGATTTGAAGTTTCCTCACCTAGCTAGTAAAAGCATTCAGAACACGTATAAAATAGCTTTTCATTCAACAAGATTGCCTTTATTTGTCAGTCATTCGTAGATGCAAAATAATGGCGTATGGTTCAAAAGAATAGTAATAATAGTCATATACGAGCCTCCTCACAATTTATAGCTTTAAATACGAGATTATTGACTGACTTTGATAGGCTGCTACATCTCGTGTAGCCATACAATTCTCTCTCTCTCTCTCTCTCTCTTTCCATCTCAGACACACACACACACGTCCTTTCACTCGAAACCGTTTTCTACTTTGGCCTCTCCCTCTATCCCCATCTGACCCCCTTTTCCAATTTCTCTTCAGTGTATATCCGAAGAAGCCCTTTGGTCCACCTTCCAGGGCATCGTTATGGAAAAAGTAGTTTGAAAGTGATCACAGCGAGCCGATTGTTAAGAGTTGTGTAATGGAGAAAGTTGCCTCGTTTCAGCATACTCGCGAGCCGGTTCCAGTTGCTTCCAGGCCCAAAGAGAGAGAGAGAGAGAGAGAGAGAGAGAGAGAGAGAGAGAGAGAGAGAGAGAGAGAGAGAGACTGACTTTTAGTGGTTGGAATATATATGGTAGACTTCTTCCTTAGCGTCTTTGAAGCCTTTCCAGCGAACTCTTCTTCATTCAGCCGTAAACATGGATTGCAGTTGGATGCTCATCTTAGAAAATGTTCAGTAACTTTACTTGTCTGGAATTTGCATCGTTGAAAGGCGAAATTTTTTGCTCATCTCTTCACGTTCAGTGACACTTTTGCTGTGCGTGTAATTATGAATGCAGGATTTTAAATTATTATCGGAATTCACCAGTGCATCTTTCAGTATACATTCTTCTTCAAATTTGAAGCTGGAAAATTATTTGAAGTAATAAATGATAATTATATATATATATATATATATATATATATATATATATATATATATATATATAATTATGTGTGTGTGTACGTGCACACACATATTATATATATATGTATGTGATTATGCTATCTTTTTATCATACGCTGTTTCCCTTTTAAAGTGGCTGGCGACAGAAAGATAGATCCATCTGATTTCTTGGCATGAATTAAGGGATGAAGTTGCTAGCCCCTCATCCTGTTATTAGATACTGGCAAAGACTGGTCTCCATTCGCGCATGGGAGAGCTTGCGGGTAGTAGGAAGGGAACAGTCCCTTACCTAACACATTAATCAGAACGACGGACCCCTCAGCTCTGGAAATGGGCTTGCCTCACACAGTCACACACACACATGTGTGTGTGCATGTTTATTTATATATATATATATATATATATATATATATATATATATATATATATATATATATATATATATATATATATAATATATATATATATATATATATATATATATATATATATATATATATATATATATATATATATATATATATATATATATATATATATATATATATATATACATATACTGCTCGCTATATTCACCAGATGCATATATAACTGTAATACCCACAATGCACTCTTAACTTCTCTTATTTTTCACACTTTTTGGATACTTTTTTCACTATAAAGCTTGAGATTCAAATGAATGTATATGAAGCAATTTTGACGTCCGTAGCAGGATTCGAACCAGCGTCCGGAGAATCAGGACGAGGATTTAGAGCTTTGATGACAACATTGGTCTGAGTTTTAGATTTAAAACTGTATGATTTTCCCAGGTCTGTGAATCTGACAATTAGGAGTTGCTTCTCTTAGTGTGGTGTGATGTACCTTATGCTATGTAAGTGTTATTGGTAACTAAAAAAAAAAAAAACTCTTTACCACTGCCCTCGACTCACAATGCTGACAGAGAGAGAGAGAGGGAGAGAGAGAGATTCTCCTTTCTCCCTTAGGAGAGGAAAGCCGAGGGCGATATCGAGTGTCCCGTCCATTGTTTACCTTGAACTAATGGTTAAGCAACTCTCTGGGCGACCTATTATGGCAGCAACATGACCCTGCCACCTGGGACCACCTGGAATAGTCTGCCGTCCCTCTTATCCCCAAGTCTGCTCCCCCTCCCCTGTCTCTCTCCTCCTCTCTCTTTCCTCAATTCGCTGATTAGAACTGACCAGCAATGGACAACCGAATACAGCCTTCCCCAGTGATGTGTTTCTCTTTTCAGGACATTTTCTTCATTTTTACGTATACTTTTTCTTTTACATACGCACTTGTATTTGTAGGTTTCCATATTTGAATTGTTGCTAGTGTATAGTTTTCTGTAGTTATTAAATATATAATTATTTCGTAATAGTAATTTAGTGTATAAAAATTTTTTTCCGGAATTCGTTTATACGTAAGGATATTTTCATGTTTAAAAGCTGTAACAGTTAAAAAAAAATTGTCCTTCCATTACCTAATGGGTTTGATGGCTTCCACATAAAATCTTCAGATCTTGACAGATGTCCAAATGATGATATTTAACCGATGAATTTATTAACGCATTGCTATGAAGATACGTTTAACTTCCTTAGATATATCCTTATGACACCAGCACGCCCACACACACTCACACTCATACACACACACACACACACACACACACACACACACACAGAAGATAGCAGTGAAAGTAGTATACACATCTGAAGCTTTATTTACGTATGCGTGAATACCGACTTTTTGAAACCTGGTTTCTCGACCTCGAATAATAAACACACCTGAAAGTTAATAACTTAAGACTATGAAACGAGTGTTGTTAAGTACCATAGGTTTGTTTCTCAGATTTCAACCTCTGATTTTTAACATTTTATCTACTCTGAGTCAATCATGACATTTTTGCTGTCATTGCCAGTCACTAGATAGTAAGTATTGGAATCAGTAGTTCCTCATTGGACAGGATGGTATCGTTCTCGGCTAGCGCTCTGCTGGGCCCTCGTTCGATTCTCCGACCCGCCAATAAAGAATTAGAGAAATTTATTTCTGGTGATAGAAATTCATTTCTCGTTATAATGTGGTTCGGATTCCACAATAAGCCGTAGTTCTCGCTGCTAGGTAACCAGTTGGTTCTTAGCCTCGTAACATACGTCAAATCCTTCGGGCCAGCCCTAAGAGAGCTGTTAATCAGCTCAGTGGTCTGGTTAAACTAAGGTATACTTATCTTATTTAAATCAGTGACCATGGTAGTTTGATACCTGATAATCTGCAGTCAATCATTGTAATAACCAAACCTTTTTCTCTAGCCGGAATACTTTTGCATTTAAACCTGTGCATAAATTTGTTGTCCCAAAATATAATTTTTGTATACAAGAATGTTCAGATAAGTTTATAATTTTCGAAGAAATGATTATGGATAAGCAGCTGCAAAGAATTATTTAAAAAATGTCAGGTAAACGTTCCATATTCACAGAACATTCAACAATACTGGTCTGATATGTTGGTGATTTTAATGAAAAGGTAATTGACGTGAATAACGTATGGGATATTATCGTCTCTGTTTTACTGTGAAAACAATGACAGTTCTTAGATAGACGTGGCAGTTTACCTGTACTGTACAGTGAATGAGTATATCTGATTTTCATTCCTCTAATTAATCAAAAATTGTATAATGTGGGAAATTTATCTTTCTTCACTCATGTTTTTTTTTTTTTTTTTTTACTGGTTACTCTTTGTACACACTGAGGCATGAAAGCCCTTCTTCGCTTTCAGAATATTTTTTTATTACACATATGAAATAAGAATCCTTACATTGTGTATTGAATTTACGAAAATACCTTGATTTAACAATAAGTGTTTAGTAACATTAATATTGCATCAGCTTCGGTGAAACAAGTTCATGCTTGACTTATCAAAGTAAGCGGCAAGATGCAATGCCCAATCACTTAGTTTTAAGAGAACAAATTAGGTTAATACCATGAACGTGTTTATTAATATCAAGAGACTTTTTTTTTATCTAATTTTGCTAGAATATTACATTGATTGGTTGAAAGGCGCCCATAAATGATATATCAAATAGTTATTTCTTGGAAAATGTTCAGATCGGTACGTGTTGGTATACCTTATAACGCAGAAAATAACATAGAGACTCATATTTCATGTTTTAAAGCTATATATATTCTTATTTTCAAGAAGATTTGGTTTTTCACATTATTTTCTAACAGTTGATAATTTTAAATATATGCTCAAGTATACCATTATATATATACATATATATATATATATATATATATATATATATATATATATATATATATATATATATATATATATATATATATATATATACATATGTGTGTGTGTGAAATTCAATTGCAATTATGGGTCTCGCTGTAATAACGCTTTCCTTATTTCTTTCCAGGTTCAACAGAATGGTGCTAATCAGATCTGGAAGATTTTACTTGAAGATTTTGATTACGGGCTGATGACGTTTCAAGTCACATGTTTGCGTGATATCCAAGAATGTTAACGTTAACAGACGCCAAATAGAGGAGAAAATGAACTTCGCCTCTCGAGGAAGATCCCAAATAGCAAACACAACGAAATGTCTTTCTTGACGTTAAACGCAGTTCGAGACTTCCACCAGGCTCGAACTCACACCTAAGAGATGACGTGAGTTTCAAACATACAACGAAGTATTGTCAACGATTAACGCAACTGTGTTTACAAAAAAAAGAAAAAACACTGACGGAACGAATAACTGCCTCATTTCTAAGGAAGAAAACTCTCTGCTTGATTCTCTTAACAAGTCAAGTTGTTAAAGCTTACAACTTATAATCTTCAAGAAGTTACCAAGGCGAGTAAAGTTTGCCCTACGGAAATTATTCCTTGAATAATTTCGGAACTGTAACATCATTTATATGGAGATAACTGTCAAACCTTAATCTCTAAGTACGACTGTTGAAGACGACAGTCATTTAAAGGTTTCATTTTATATATAAAAATTCTGTTGATCAAGAACCCAAACAATGAATCGTCCGGATGTTTGCTCCAAGAAGAGCGTGATCATAAATTATACATAGAAAAGTAATAATATAAAGGTGGAAGAGAATTATATAAGCAAAATGGAGCTAAGAAGTACGAGCAACAGAGAGAGGAAGATTATAATACGAACGAGGCAGAAGAGTGGGAAGAGCAGTGCAAGTGAGGCCAGTGAGAAGGCGGATTTTGTGATACAGGCAAAAAAGCAATTTGCGCGTGAGAGCGGACCAATCATCATAAAGAAGAGTGATATTGTCGGGGCTCAGCCAATAATAATCAAGAATGGCGTTAATACGATCACCGGGCGAGGCGCGGACGGTCCCGTCCGGAAGATAAAGCTCAGCATTGCAGGGCTTCTGCAAGTGAAGCCTGCCATCTTGATCATCGCTACAGGTAAAGGTAAGTAAGTGCTGGGTCCTTTCATTCCCCTGTAACACTTTTGCCTTTCTTTCACGTATATATATATATATATATATATATATATATATATATATATATATATATATATATATATATATATATATATATATATATATATATATATATATATATAAAGGTAAGTGCTGGGTCCTTTCATTTCCCTGTAACACTTTTGCCTTTACTTTCATAATTTGAGTTCATGCATTAGTTTAAAACATTATATATATATATATATATATATATATATATATATATATATATATATATATATATATATATATATATATATATAAAGTTTGTATGTGTGTATAAGACAAAGTTACAGTGATTTAGAACAAAACAATTTCGTTTCAAGGTAGGTTCATTAGCTACGTTTCTGCAGAGAAGGAATGCAGACAGCAAGAAAGGGTAATTGTAAAATGTCTATGACTAGAAGATCTGCAGTAAATCAGTCACGGGACAGGGACAAGGATTAATGGGGAATTACGAGCCAAGCTTCGGGTGTTGATAGTCGGCTAGTATCGAGGCGCTCATCGTATTGGCGCTCTCCAATCAGGGGCTTGTGTGGGTGACTATTCCTCTCGGCATTATAGGCATTACTTAAGGTTCTTTGCAGCGTCCCTTCGACCCCTAGCTGCAACCCCTTTTATTCCTTTTATTGTACCTCTTTTCTTATTCTCTTTCTTCCATCTTTCCACCCTCTCCTATCAATTTTTCCATAGTGCAACTGCGAGGTTTTCGTTTTGTTGCACCTTTCAAACCTTTCTACTCTTAATTTTCTTTTCAGCGCTGAATGACCTCATAGGTCCTAGCGTTTGGTCTTTGACCTAAATTCTATCAATTGCTCTCGTTGATCTTGGAAAATAAAAATTTTCTCTACAGAAAAATAATGGTATAGAGATATGTATGCGAACAAATGGCTCTCAGGATGAATTATGCAAATAGGGAAATGCTATCTGGAGTGTAAGCAGTACCTAATTGAGTGAGCATTTTTTAAAAATATCGACGTAAAGCATAGATAATAGCTAGAGGTAAATGACACAAGAGTGAAAAGCAATTAAGAGATTGTAGAATGGAGAGGCATCAGGAGTTGATGGGTTGTAAATGAGATGATGTAATATTGAAGTGAAAGTGGAATTCAGTGGCTGACGAGGGTGTACAAGGTATGTCAGTAAGAGGGGAAAGGTTCCAGAGGAATGAGTGAAATGAATAAGTGCTCTTTTTTATAAGGTAAAGGTGATAGAAAGAGTATGAGATTTAAACGTGAGACAGTTGTAAGGAAGATTTAAAAGAGGAAAGCAATGTTGCTTTGGACATGAAAGCAAGTGGTGGATAAATTGTTAACCGGACAGTTATGCGAGAAGTTTGAAAGTGAAAAAAATACGAATATGGAATACTTAGGCTAAGGGCCGCGTTTAATAGAATCGATAGAAAGGCAAATCAGAAGGTTAACTTAATCTCTCTGTCCATAAATCAGTAGTGCATGCTTTTCAAAGTATAACTAAACAGAGTATATAGTTAATTCAGGAAATTTAATTAGGTATGTATCTCAGCTTTTTTTTATACAAAATAGAATATGCAATATAAATGCGAAAAGTAATTAATGTATGTACAGAATATAAAAAGAAAGACGGGTTGGAAACACAACATCTATCGTCCTTGAATGCACATTTCAAGGGCGATCTGAAAGTCTTTTTGCAGCAAACATTTTACTTACACCACTTGATTTTTTTTGTAATCCCTGCTGTTCTGTTCAGGCACTTCCTCATTGTGACACATCCTTCGTCTTTAGTTAGCGAAATCTCGACGCCTGTGACCTTCTAGCCTTGGCTACGTCTGCATTTGTTAGTCCCCCTTACCTGTCTGACCGCAGTGCACGATTGCTTGTGCATGAATCAGAAGCAGCAGGTCTCATGCATATTCAGTGGCTGCATTTGCACTTCTGTGAGAGAATCGGTTTGGTTTAGTCGGTAAGAGCATGCAGCAGATTTTTTCTGAGCGCTACACGAAGGGGACGTTATATTTAGTAAAAAGACTATTTTAGAACTGTAAGTTCCACTCAGCAGGAAGAAAATGATTTCAGCACGCCATAATTTGGAACAGTTTATTAACTCAGAAGAAGCTTATTTTAGAACTATTCGCAAAGATAACGATTTATTTAGGATAGAAGAGTCTTTTATAACTAGGCTACGTAAGGAGAACGTTTTAATTATTAATGAAAGGAAGATTATAAAGGATTCTAAACGAAAGAAATGTTTCCTTTGCAACAGATATCTTTGATATACCTCCTTTAAAATTCATCTCTTTTTTTTGCTGATCTGTCGTCCTCATCTAGTATCTTTACTTTCCTTTTCAGTAATTTTGCTCTCTCTCTCTCTCTCTCTCTCTCTCTCTCTCTCTCTCTCTCTCTCTCTCTCTGAAAGCAAATGGATGTTACAGACTAATACACACATAAACAAAGCCACTCCAACATCTTCTAAAAACATAACAGACACCTCACACGTCTCGAACTGTCGGACTACCCGCCCAGTTCTCCTCGTGCTGCTGGGAGAAAGTGGAGCTGGGGTTTCGGTAATACATGTATACGTTCGGTACCGGTTCGGTACCGGGGTCTAAGCGATGTCAGGCAGGGCAGCCGGTCGAGGTTACGGCCTACCCCACCGCCAAATCAAAGTCCTTCAAAGAAGGCACCGTGCTTACCCTATATAAAAATGGGTATAAAAGCACGTTAAAACAGAATTGTTACCATGCAGTTCTCATCAATTATTTCAGGAGGAGGTTGCTTGCACCTCAATCTTATCCATCCTGTCTTTGAGCTACTACAGAACATAAATTACCAGCTACAGAATTCCATTCTTGGGGCACAAGGACGTTAAAAAGGAACACACCTTGACTCTCCGCCTCTTGCACGGAATCGAACTCTGGCGCTCTCAGTAAGTTACCTACTATTATGCATACACTTTTTCTCTCCATACATTTACCCCACTAGAGGAGGTGGTGACTGAAAAGTGTAGCATTTCGGACTCTCAGAAGTCTTTAGAAGGAAGGCTGGCAGTCCTATACCCTCTCTCTTGACCCAAATTGACGATGGTACGCATATGTATAGTACACGAAAGACGTGAGTGGCGGAATTTCACTGGGGTCTCTCGGAAAGAACCTACGCCAGAACAATGTTGGCTTAATGTGAAACAGTAATGGCC
Source organism: Macrobrachium rosenbergii (assembly GCF_040412425.1). Classification (NCBI taxonomy): domain Eukaryota; kingdom Metazoa; phylum Arthropoda; class Malacostraca; order Decapoda; family Palaemonidae; genus Macrobrachium; species Macrobrachium rosenbergii. Next base: position 39,296,452 of record NC_089792.1, on the reverse strand, counting down.
TCTCTCACTCTCTCTCTCTCTCTCCCTCTCTCTCTCTCTCTCTCTCTGTATATATATATATATATATATATATATATATATATATATATATATATATATATATATATATATATATATATATATATATATATATATATATATATATATATATATGAATGTGTGTGTATGTATGTATATATGCATATATGTCTATCTGCCTAGCTATCTAGCTCTCTATCTAACATACCTTACAGTTTACTGAAGCATAATTTCTTTCAGAAATAATTGGAAATTTTATAACTCAAAATTGCTGTAGATAATTGTTTAATCAATCTGCAAAATCTGTATTAAGTTTTCTCAAGGATAAAGTAGCACAATTATCTGCAAGGTTTAATGAAGCCAAAGGAGTAATGTACTGCAGTAGGTCCTTGGAATAAGAGCACCTAAGATGTCTCGCGAGAAAAAGGCATAGAGACCGCCAATACAGGCAAACAGAAAAATTATTTTTTTTTTTTTTCTTTGCGTAGGATTGCAGTGAAAGAAAAGCATTTTGGTTTTCCAGTTATTGTGAAAGAAACAAGATACGGATTTCAAGAGTAAATATCCCATACTCTGCTTTTGATGGGTTGGTTATGATATCTAACGTCACAGTTTGATAAGGTCACCGAAGGCAGGGAGGGATTTCTACCGATTGCCTTACATGAGTAAGACAGATATTTGATGATGTTTCTGTGGACGTTTATCAGAAATATGTATGAATACGTACACACACACACACTCATATATAATCATGAAGCTACAAATGTCGCTTAATATCAAATTCATGCCACCTCGGGAATATCCCCCATCGAGATATTCCCGAGGTAGCGTGAATATGATATTAAGCGACATTTTAACTTCATGATTGTATATAAATCACAGTGTGATAAAAAATTCATATATATATATATATATATATATATATATATATATATATATATATATATATATATATATATATATATATATATATATATATATATATATATGTGTGTGTGTGTCTGTATGTAATGTATATATATATATATATATATATATATATATATATATATATATATATATATATATATATATATATATATATATATATATATATATATATATATATATTTATATATATATATATATATATATATATATATATATATATATGTATGTATATATACTGTATATACATATATTTAAACATGAAACAAACATGATAAACATCACAGAAATTATCATTAACGTCTTATCTGAATCACATATAATAACGGTGAAAATCTTTACTGTTTACGATAACCACATCAGAAGTTTCGTCAAGTAACATAAATAATTAGACAGTCACATGCAAGGAATGAGATACAAACTTTAGACCCGTAAATATTGTTTCTTTCACAATAATTAGAAAAGCGAACGTACTTGAGTAGTAGACATTCTATCACTGCCTTTCTGTTTGTCAGTCTGTCTGTCTCTCTTTTATTCCATTGAATTTGCAAAATAATTCTCCTATTCTATTCTTTAGATAACAATAATATAAGAAGTTGTGGCTTGATTAAAAACCACTAGTGCTAGATATTTCTGATAATGAAATTTCCCGTTTTTCGATTATGCGCCAATAAATGTTAAGATGAGAGAGAGAGAGAGAGAGATGATGATGATGATGATGATGTTGTTGTTTCAGATTAAGTAGTATTACACTGGCACAGGCTCTTGCTCCAAGAGACCCCCTGAAATTTAGCCACTTATGTCTTTCCAGTGCTGGCTTTCACAATTCTCCGCTCATCTCCAGCCTCCCTTGTTATAATTATTATCCAATTAAGATAATAACTTTGAGAAGGGAGTTGATATTCTCACAAGAGTTGTGCGAAGGACAAATATATGCCATCTCCATCCTCCTTTCATCACCATTTCATCAACAAATGGAACTTCCGTAATTGCGCTAATGGTATCATTTTCACCGTGTCTTGCGATCTGGCTCTTATTATTAATCGTAAGCATTATTCTCGAATTGATAAAGTCTTTTAGGCATAGTTTCGTTGTCATACCATGATTCATGCATGCCTTGTGGCAACGCAGATCGTCTTAGATTTATGCGCGGTTTTATTTTCGGATGCAGTTTCATTCAATTTGATTTCTAAATCTTATCCAGCCTGCCCATTGTTTGATTTGCGTTCTTTACTCTTCTAAGTTCCAGTTCAAGAGGATAAGTTCCAGTTTAAGAGCAGTACTCTCATTTTTATACACCCCATGTTATTTATATATATATATATATATATATATATATATATATATATATATATATATATATATATATAGATATATATAATATATATATAAATATATAGTATATATATATATATATATATATATATATATATATATATTATATATATATATAATATATATATATATATATATAATATATATATATGCATATATATAAATATATATATATATATATGTGTGATATATAATATATACTTATGTATGTGTGGAATTTTTATGCGTATTCAAAAGAACGGGCTGTGCACACGTTCATTAATATAAGTACATGGATATTTTCGTGCAGAAATGTGAACCCACATGCAGATGGGCGATTTATCATTCCAGGAGGAAGCTCCGTAGAACCTTTCCTTCATTGCTATATTGTCCGTAGTAGGATGAAAGCCGCGAAGGGAGGCGCATCCCAAGCCCTCCGGAAGAACCCTAGGTGGACTTGCCTTGCTTCACGGGGCCCTAAGGTTGAGTATGACGCCTGGTTGCGTTTGCCGACGGATACGCCTTTCGTGGCCCACCGGAGGCCAGTATATTGTAATAGGGAACAGTAACTTATCGTAGCAATGGTGCATATCATGTTGGCATTCAGGACCAGGATAGCAGGAAGGCAGGAGTCTTTAAAATGCAAATATGGCACTCCTGAGCTGAGTCCTAGATAGTTTGCTGCTAAATGAGGCACCCAACCAACCAACCAACCAACCTATCCTCTTACCTACCATCCTCTAACCCTCCCCTATTCCCATCTTCCCTCCCCATGACTTCTCCTCCTCCCACCCACCCACCCACCCACCCACCCACTCACTCCTTGCCGATTCCTCCTTCTCACGTTCCAATATCAGACCGCGTTCGAAGGAGCAGAAATGCCCTATAAAGCCAAGGTTTGGTTCTAGGGGCAGCGGTGGATTGTAGGGGCTAGGAGGCTCACAGGGGGGTAGGAAGACCCCGGTGAGGAGAAAGGATCTTGAGACAATACTCTCTCTCTCTCTCTCTCTCTCTCTCTCTCTCTCTCTCTCTCTCTCCTCTCCTAGAACATATGTATTGATCTACAGGAGTCTCTAGCTCTGTTAGCCTCAAGCGAAGTTTCTTGGAGTCAGTGGACGTTTGAGATTGTCACAGGTAAATTCAATACCTTTCCTCTCCCCATCCTCCCACGCGCTACGGCGTCCTCTCCCCATCTCGAGTAATAGAGAAAGAAAGAAGAAAACATTTCATAAGTATGACGTGATTCGAAATTGAACAAATTAATTGCGTATGTCTTTTTTTTTTTTTTTGTATGGCCCTCTTCGATATCCATTTTGGCAAGTGTAATTTTGTCTTCTTTATGTACCACAGGCAATATTTTTACTCGGTAATGAATATAAAAATCTGGCATTGCATATCCATTTTTTCTAATTTAAATAATAAGAAAAGCCACAAATCAGTAAAGCCTTAAACACTGCAGACATTGGAAAAGAAAAATTTTAATCTGACGAGGAAAGCAGAACACCACCTTAATCCTTCCATTCTTTTTTCGTTTTCAGGATCTTTCATTCAGGTTCTATTCTCAGGCGCCCTCCACACAGACACACACACACACACACACACACACACACCAATCGCGCGAATGAATTCTAATCACCGTAAGGCAGATTGCAAGTGATTTTCCCCAGAATTAATTTCCTCAGAATTAATGGCGAGACGGAAGACGCTCTTGGGATGCTCCTGGGTTGGGAAGGGAGGAGGAGGCGGAGGTGGGTGAGGTGGGAGGGAGGAGGAGGAGGCGGAGAAGGGAGAGGAGGACCAGATGGAAGAGTTGGGATGGGAGGAGTGAGTGAGGGAGGCTGTGGATGAAAGAGAAAAATATACTAAAATGAAAAGGAAATGCTTAGTTCTCAAAGTATTTGAAACACATCAACTTAATTATAAAGGATGCGGGATGGAAAGAAGCAGAGAAAAAAAAATGAATTACAAACGAAAATTGACAAAGCGAAATGCGAGGTAATGAAGTTCTACGTCCGAAATGAGCAGTTGAAGAGCTGGAAAGGGGGATCGAAGAAGTATTGGTTGTAGGAACAGCAACGGCAGCGGAGGACATCGCCAGCATCATACACACACAAACACACAGGAGGAGCAGGAGCAGGAGGCAGCCGTGTGGCTCTGGGCTGTCCATTTGTTGTCATTATCCAGTACATTAGAACCTCAGCCACACGTGAAATTACGCGGGGCCTTCGCCCTCTCTGCAACAGAATAAAAATGATCTGGGGGGACTTACTGAAATGGAGTAGGCTAAAGTGGAGGTGGAGGGGGAGGAACGGAAACTGGAGAGGTCGTCGTGGAGGGCAACAGAGACTTGGGGCGTTGGAGGGCGACATGCTCCAGTCTTGCTTCAAGGAATGGATAAAGGCTGATAAAGAGAGATCATCTGTTTTGTTATTGTTTTACGGGAAGGGCTGAAATGCCGTTGCAGATGCGTGTTTCCTCTTTAAAGAAAAAGAAAAGTTGGCATATCAGATAGAGCTGTATTATTTATGTTATCTAATTAAGACATTTAAGAAGATGGTCTCGAATACGCGTTTCCTTGTTTGAATAAACAAAAAGTCTTTAAAACAGGATTGCGTTATTAGCTTTATTTTTGGATTACGCGAAGAGTCGAACTGAATGATTAGTGCTTATGCTAATTTATTGCTAGATAAATGTTTTTCTTGCTAAAAGAAATGGAAAGGTTTAATAAAACTACTGCTTTATCATTTTATCATTCGCCTAACCTAAGGAGAAACTAGTATTTATAGTTTATGACAAGCAACTTCCGAATAAATAATTTGCTATTTTTATACTCAAAGTTAAAGAAACCAATCGAATTATTTTGACAAAGTTATCATTTGTATGAAAGACTTGTCATTGCGACAGTGAATGGCCACTTTCAACATAAGGTTGCAAGGGTTCCATTCTTTACTCCACGGAGGTCTGAAAAGAATAGATATTTAGGTTTGTAGTGTGATGGTGAGCAGCTAGGCCCAGTTCATGTATGAAATACTGGTGTATGTGTATGGATAAGAAAAGAAAAGAGAAGGGTGAAGCTTCAACGTTAATTGAATGGTTTTGTCAATCTCTTTATTTCTGGCGCGGTGACTGAGCACTCGGCTCACAAATGAGTGCTCAGCATTCGATTCTGGACACGGGCCGAGAGGGGACAAATGGGTGCGTTCTCTAAAAATCCTCGGTGGATGCAAATAGTGGAATAGGTACCAAGTTGTCATTTGACTGTGATGTTGAGGGAGGGAGAGAAAACAAGAACAACAGGAAGAAGAACGACAACAAAACAAGTGTTCAGTACTCCGTCACAATACCACCACAATGAAGGTCCTTCAACAAGGTAATCCTCTTCCCATAGGAGTTAAACTATTCTTAAGATGTTTGCAAGCGTGTGCCCTTTGCTTCCTAAATTGTATTTTAGTTATATAGTTTTAAAGTGTTATTACCCCGATAATTGGAGTTGATTGCCTTGCTTTTATTTTACCATAATTTCCTTAAATATAAAATAAACCGGTAAGTGTACACCATATTATTTTAAGAAGAGGCCAATGGGACGATAAATTTTACTCGGCCAGGTCTGAAGAAAGCAAGGCAAAAGAAAGGTTTTAAGATTCGGGAAAAACAGGAGGAAGAGAATTCCAAAGCTTGACAGTTGGAAGTAAAAAAACAGTTACAGGACACTGTAATACGAGTATTACTTATAGGGTAAGCGGAGTAAGAAGTGGTCCAATGGGCAGCTTGTAATAACTATTACTTGGAGGTGCTTGGCTATTGAAATCAATAAATATCCACGAAAATATTGTAGTGCAGTTTCTGGGATGCTCCGCTCCAGACTGGTGCTTAAAAGTGAACTTGATGCGTTTCACAGATTTATACCGAAATTATGCCAAATCGAGCAATACATTAAGCATTGTATCTCGATGCCAGGCTGTAGAGGGTCACATCAATCTCATGTAAATTTGTGCGATCATTCCGGTCCGGTTGTTTCATTGCAGACAAAAGATTCGGTAATGCTGTTCTGTGATCTGTGCTCCGGGCTCGTTAATTAGCCCGGATTAGCCGCATCCTTTTTTCATTTTGTTAATGACACACTGCCGTCATTAGTTTGGTCTATGGGTCATATTCTCTTTTTTTAGCATTTTTTGGATGGGCTCAATGGATTTATACGATTCTCTCTCTCTCTCTCTCTCTCTCTCTCTCTCTCTCTCTCTCTCTCTCTCTCTCAACCTCAAGGCGAGTGGTAAAGGTTGTCTCGCACTTAGTAGACCAACGTTCGATCCCAGAGCCGGATGAGGAAGTGCCTTTCCTTAAAGGATTTGATATACCTCCTGCTGACCTCAACAGTGAATAAGACTTTCAGTTGTTAGTTTACTGCTGTGGAGAGAGAGAGAGAGAGAGAGAGAGAGAGAGAGAGAGAGAGAGAGAGAGAGAGAATGTGAGTGGTCAGTCCACCGTCACATGTGCAATACATCATATGATAATGGAAAACAGGTGGCCCTCGATGGGGTAATCCTCACCACATCGGGTGAAAACTTTAACAAGATATTCCTTAGATTTCATATGCCAATGTTTTATCATCGCCTGGCCATTTAGTTTTACCCCGTATTTACCTTCCGCGTTTGCTAGTCACCCCTTGTTAAAAATTTGCTTATTCATTTAGAGGTTAACGCCACCCGTTTTATAGATTAAAAAAAAAACTGGAGAGTAAATATTTTGTGCATTGTTAATGGCCTTTAACTTTGGACTACTTACCTTCCAAATAATTGTTATTGGCTGTGGTAGTTCGTAAAAAAATGCATACACAACAAAACAATAATATTAAATGATATGAGATCTGAGGGTGTTCCACTGACTTTTTCCTCAATAATTATAAGCCTCGTTCGTTGCCAGATAACAGAGTATCATGTTGTGAAGGTTTTGTAGAATATGTAGATCATTTCTATATTATTTGAAATCTCAGTTATCATTCAGGTGATTATTTATCATTTCTAAACAACTTATTTTAGTGTAATAAGCACTGGATCA
>NC_089792.1:39279138-39284138 GCF_040412425.1 Macrobrachium rosenbergii | reverse complement strand
CGATAAAACGAAGGGAGTACCGGAGGCTTTTAGGGGTAGATAGCGAGTCTCTTGTGGTTTCTTATGGAATGGAAGAAATAAAGAGGCTGCAACAAAAGGGAGTGTATATATTTTTTTCCTGCAGTAGGGTCATTTTATGTTCATCTTATACAGATTCCCAATAGGACAGAGAGAGAGAGAGAGAGAGAGAGAGAGAGAGAGAGAGAGAGAGATGAACGGAGTGTCCATATGGGCGTGTCTGTCTGTCTCTCGACTAAACACAGTAACTGCTAAAATCAAGAGTCACTCGCGGTTTTAAGGAAACTTGTTCGTAGCTTTCCTTTCCCCGGAAAGCCTGGGGATCGAACGCGGTTTCTTCGGTAGAAACCTGAGGGCTGTAACATTGTGCCACAAGGAGAGAGAGAGAGAGAGAGAGAGAGAGAGAGAGAGAGAGAGAGAGAGAGAGAGCATCGCTATGTGATGTGTGATATAAGTTGTTTTGCACCATTATAAGTCATTTATCTTGTATATTACGTCATGTTGTAACAGTATGGTAAGGGACACATGCTCATCTGACTCCATTTGGGTGCAGAAAGAGTCCACAGAAATAGACTGATTGTAGATTTGACATTAGTTATTCAGACAAACATTTGAAACTGATGGTTTTCGCAGGTCAACATGGTGTCATGGCCTTTTACGATTACACATATTCCAATATTTACTCCTGCGTTTCTGCTTTGGATTTCCGACTATGCATCGACTGCTTATCTCTTGGGAAAAACAGATTCTACAAGATAGGTTATGGACATTTTAAATTACACTGTATACTAGCGCCGTGGTTTTTCATAAGATCTAGATCCTGATTGTAATTTTACATACATTTCATTTTCGTCTGTTCTCCTGGGTTTTAAACGGGTTCCGAAAACTTTTAGTAATACCTCTGCCAGCGTCCTTTACCTTAGTAGTTGTTTTTAAATGGAGCTGTTTACTTCTCTCCAAACCCGAAATCAGAAACAAATGTGTGGTAAAATGATGCAGGTGAGGCGCTAATAGAGCCAATGGAAACCAAGTATTTTGAATCCCATCCAGGTAAGCGCCAATTGCGTCCAGATCAAAGGTAAACACGTCGGTCATATCAGAGATCTCGGAGGGGGAGCCAATGAGGTCTATGATTGTGGCCAGGTGAGCCACGCCCCTCAGTGAGAATCAACCAATGGCAGGGGAGCTCAGGTGAGAGTGCACAGGTGGGGAGGGGAAGGCGCAGGGACTGCCAGGTGTGACGGCTCCTGTGTGCGGACGGAAGGGATTAAGTGAGGAAGTCCCTCAAATGGTAATGGAAGGAAGAGGTCCATGATGGAAGCCATTTTAGTAGAACAATAGAAAGAAATGTAAATTAACTTTTTTCCATTCGATATATTGAACGTTTGATTTGATTAGCTTAGGTTGAGAGTGCGCCGTCCTTTGTCCGTTGGTGTCAGATGTTACGTCCGGGTTGTTCTCCACATGAAAGTTTGGAAGAAATGTTATTGGGTGTTAGGTGTTGCTACCTTAGTAAGAATTGATTTCATTATACAGTGTGAACATGTTGTTTATTACGTCAGCAAATGTCGTAAATTTTACGAGCGTAAATTTTTGATGTTTCATATGTATCAGTTCATAAGAGGTCCAAGCGCCTGAAACAAGATATATACTGACAATAACTTTATTATTTCTTTCCAGCGCTTTCGGTAGTCTATTGCTTTCCTGTCTTAGGAGACGCAATAGCTGAAAGGAAATGATTTAGCAGATCTTTTCAACTTTCAGGTTTTAGGGAAGTTCTTAGTTCATCCACTCAGCTCACAGAAGACTTCCTCAACTTCTCTTCTGTATTCTCGGCGCCCGTAATTTATAGCGCAACTTTTTAATTTGGTTTTAGAAACATAAGATAGTGCGGGGACTCTTGCCCACCCTTGTTCGTATAGCGGTTTTTAACGGTGTTTTTCTCATGTGTAGAGATTTGATCCTGCCTATGAGACCCCCACAAAGCCGTTTCTTTGTTCTAACGGGGGCGGGGATGGCAAGTTTCGATGAACTTTCCACTATATCTTAAAACGCACTTTGTGATGCTAATCGTCGAGCGTCACTATTGTTCTTTTCTCAGGAAAGGTTTGGAAAGAGAGCTGCCACAACACTTTCACTACTGGCATACGCACTTTTAAACAGCATAGTAAAATTACTCTGCCCTGCCAGTAATCGGTGTACGTGATCTGTCAGTATAACATTATCTAATCCATTCAGCTGATTTGTTTAACACTTCAGTGAAGTCTCATTACTATGTTCGCTTCTTCACGTACAGGCCTAAGTAATGAGATGAGGTACCTAATATCATTTACTTGCCCTGTCCTGTGGAGAAAGAGAATAAATAAAGGGAAGAAAGATGGGGCTTGACCCCAAAGGAAGCAGTAGATCTTTCTGCTTCTTAAAGTAAACGAAGGTCGTAATGGTGAGGCTTTTCAGGAATAGAAACTGTTCTAAAACTTTTTAGACGAAGGAAATAGTCACTGAATTGCGCAACAGATTATGTCAAGATTAATCCGCAGCCGACCGGTTAGAGAGGCTGACACTTCGCTATCCGTGTAGACACCTCGGGATTATGTATGTAATCAACGGACAGGTTTGCTTAAAAGCAAATGGGTGTTACAGACTAATACACACACAAACAAAGCCACTCCAACATCATCTAAAAACATAACAGACACCTCACACGTCTCGACTGTCGACCTCACCGCGCAACGTCTCCTCGCTGTTGGGAGATAGGGCGCTGGTGACTGGTACAATACATGTACATACCTTACCGGGGTCAAAGCGATGACAGGTAGGGCAGCCGATCGAGACTACAAAGTCTACCCCAAAGCCAAATCAGAGTCCTTCAAAAAAAAGGCATCGTGCTTACCCCATACAAATGGGGAAAAAAGCACGTTAAAAGAAGAAGTTTTGTTCGCTGGGGAAGTGAATAAACCTGCTTCTCATGGAAAATGATAAATGTACGCTCATGTACAAACGGCGAAGAATGCAGTCTTGAAAATACTCCGTCAAGAAACTTGCTTAGTTATTTATTTAGTTATCATTTGAGTTTCCATCAATCGCTTTTAATTATGTGAACACTTTGAAGAAAAGTTACAGGGATTGCTACTGAAATCTAGCGTTGTTTACTTTCGCAGATATAGCAACAAACAATGAAATGAGTTTCTTTCCATTCTGTAGTTCATTATTGTTCAGCCACTGTGTATGATATTAGTAGGCTACGTCCTTCAAAAAAGAAGGCATCGTGCTTACCCCATACAAGAAGAAGCAGGAGAAAAAAGAAGAAAGACGAAGTGCATATGCTAAGAAACACACAAAGAGATATGATGAGAATTTCTGACGATACTCTGTCCTAATTTTCTCAAAGCTCTTCAAAATGTAGTCGTCTGCTGCGGTGGCTCAAGGCACCGATTAATAATTGGAAAAATGAATGTTACTGGTTGTGTTATACCCGTTGTGAGTACAGGGTGAGATTCTTGTATGTGTTCCGCTTGTTTGTTGGTGATTTTCATGAAATAAAACTAAAGGTTTTTGTCCTTGCGATTTTCTCAGAGTTGCCCAATTATTGTGAAAACACTGAGCATACAATATGCTGTTTATTGTCGTTTACGGAATAGGAAGCTTTATGTGTTTGGAGAATTTAAACATATTTTATTAAATATGAAGATAATAAATTTTGCGTATGGGTAGTGTGTTATTGATAAATTAAGATTATGTTATTTGTTTTTATTCATGTAGAATTGATTCTTTACTAACGTTTTCTTGTTTTTCTTTATTAAAGAGTTCCCTCAACAAGAGACTACCTGCGTTAGAAGTATTATTATTATTAATAATAATAATAATAATAATAATAATAATAATAATAATAATAATAATAATAATACTATTGAAAATTGAAATGATTTACGTCAAGTAAAATATGAAATACCGTAGTGGTTATTTCCTTTGTTTTTTATTGCTAGAATGATTCATATTCAGTGAGGAAAAACATACAATACGAGTTAAATGAAAAGGACGTTCTAGGCCACTACAAAGATGCTGTTGTCTTATTAATGAGAACCATTTTGTTTTCATTGTCACTGTGATTATATTTAACAATATGAAAACACAACTTGTTGCTCCCTGCTTAGTGTGGCTTACGTGGCGCACTGTAGACGGTGCTAAATGTTCTCTGCAACTTGCTTGTCTTTTAGTCTCCGTCTTTGGTTCCTTTCCTTTTAGGTGCACAGTTCTTTAGCTCGGCTTGATTCCGTTTTCACTTCACAGTTAAGGACAAATGGAAAAATCCTTCCTGCGTGCCCGGTGGAACGTCTACAAATGTGACATATTTGTCTCATTTAACTACAATTAAATTTAATAAATTTAAAATGTTAGTCTCTCCCGTTCAATCGAATGGTTATATGTGAAGTTAAAAAAAAAAAAAAACTAGAGTCCTATTCAAACACATGTACCATGGTTTCTGTATGCAGATGACATTTTTTGTAATGGACAAGTCTTATGGACTAATACGTTTTCTAAGCTGAAGGATAGTGCAATGGGCTTAGACAGTCCCCGTCTGTGGTGTCTTTTGAATCCAAGCTGATGCTGGTATCCATTCACAGCTTGGTCAGTTAGTGTAGGCTTTTCGGGATGGAACCAAGGACTTAGGAATACAGTGTGTGTCCAGTGCTCTACCACTGACCTACCAGGAATACAGTGTGTGTCCAGTGCTCTACCACTGACTTACCAGGAATACAGTGTGTCCAGTGCTCTACCACTGACCTACCAGGAATACAGTGTGTGTCCAGTGCTCTACCACTGACCTACCAGGAATACAGTGTGTGTCCAGTGCTCTACCACTGACCTACCAGGAATACAGTGTGTGTCCAGTGCTCTACCACTGACTTACCAGGAATACAGTGTGTATCCACTGCTCTACCACTGACCTACCAGGAATACAGTGTGTGTCCAGTGCTCTA
>NC_089792.1:39259138-39274138 GCF_040412425.1 Macrobrachium rosenbergii | reverse complement strand
ACTTATTGTGGAATCCGAACACGTTATAACGAGAAATTAATTTCTATCGCAGAAGCCAATATTCCTCTGGTTTCTATTGCCGGTCGGAGAATCGAACGCGGGCCCAGCGGCGTGCTAGCTGAGAACGATACCCACCCGTCCAACGAAGAACTTGTTACGTGTCAGAGAGAGAGAGAGAGAGAGAGAGAGAGAGAGAGAGAGAGAGAGAGAGAGTTCTATTCAGACGTGTGTGCACGTACCATTCACACGAAACACACAAAATTCCTCCGACTTTGACAAATTCTTGGTGAACCTCACGTACGCAGGTGAAAATTAGCCTTAAGTAATGGGCAGTTGAAGAGATATATGCCGCCGCCAGATGACAAGATTAACGCGTCTATTTCTCTTCTTGCTCTTTCCCTTTTATTTCTCTTTCTTTGTCAGAGTGTTCTCGTTTTTTTGCTCCATATCTCGGCATCTTGGTTAAAAAAAAAAAAAAAAAGGCAGTGAGCTTAAGCTCTCCGACTTGGAGCAAGATCTTGAAACATTTGCGTAGGTGAGAAGTATTTGTACGCGCAGTTAGCGTGAACCGGTAGAATGAGTTTCTTTGCAACTGTAGAATGACGTTGAATATTTTATAATCAGGAATATGTGAAGAATGTGGTAAAATCATTCTAGATTTCTATATACACATTTTGGTTTACTTTTTAGGTCTTTGATATTTTAGCACTTGTGTCTTAATGGGTTAATATTTGCAGTTATTTATTTGATAATAATAATAATAATAATAATAATAATAATAATAATAATAATAATAATAATAATAATATGTTATGTTTTTGTTTCTAATTTCTAATTTTACCTTTTCACATTTATCAACCACTCATCGTTTTTATTTCTTATGACGTAACATTTCTATAAATCTCAAGTCCAAATATCTTTTTTTTTTTTTCATTTTATATTACTGTTATCAGTGTCCAGCCTTATTTTTTCATTTATATATTTCTTAATCTTCAATCTTTATTTTATGTGTTTTCGACCCTATTATACTTTTAAATCTCCCTGCCTATCAATTATGTGCGAATAGCATTTTGGACCGCATTCACAGGGGGTAGCACCTTTGCCATGGTGTAGTGTGATGTAGGAAGATTAAAAAAAAGAAAACCATACGTACACAAGGACATTCACACTCTTGTGTCCGAGGTAAAGACTTGTGGCCCAGCCAAGAATGTCTTAGCTATGTTGCTAAATGAAGAAATAGGTGTCCGCTGTAATCCCTTCTTTAACTATCCACCCGGGTAGAAAGCGGACATTCGTGTGTTTGGACGTATGCCTAGATATTTTCTTCACCAAGAGGCCTTTTACCCTTTTGAAGGGTGGCGCTATAGATTCATTGGGTCTGAGTCTGGAGCTAGTCATTTCCTTTTCTTCATTCCATGGCGCTAGTACAGTTGGCTCGACTGATGGGCAGTAAGCTATAGGCTGGAGCTACGGACCTTGCAAATGCTAGCCCAGTGACTTAGCGACACAGACAGACGCAGACACTATATATATAGATATGTATATATATATATATATATATATATATATATATATATATATATATATATATATATATATATATATATATATATATATATATTATACTGTATATATATGTGTGTGTGTGTATATGGGCACTGCGCTCAAAGTCACACAGACTTTTGTGTTTCTGTGTTGTCACCTCTTTAGGTAAAGCCTAAATCCACCATCGAAAATTGTGGCCTTGCTCGGGCGGAACACCAGAAATCATTGGCAGTGGGATGGTGGACAAGGTTAAGGGGTTGAGTGCCTGTTTTCCCTGGCTTCAACCCTGGACTCAGGGCAGATAACCTTGATTAGAATCTGATTTACAACAATTGTTTCGAAGTGTGGGACGCAAAATCAGAGAAGAGTTTTTATATAATTGGTTTTTAACAGCAATCCATTGGTACTGTCTGACTGAAAACCTTGGTTTTGATAAAAACAGACTGGAACCTGTAATATATTCAAAAAGGATTGTAAGATTGTGATTAATGCCGTGGAAAGATCAATATATTGCAGCAGGTGACAGCAAGCACAAAATTTGCAGTGAACTTGGCAGCTATTAATGTTTTTACATATTGTTTATGAGATAGACGGAGAAACGCCTGCATTAGGTTCCCTGTGCCAGAATATGGATAATATGAACTTTGCCAACTAATGTCACGTAAAGATTAAATCTGCCAGCGTTAGTTTAGGTTAATGGACTATCAGCCATTTTGAGAGGATGAATGAGTAGTTCACCTTCTCCTGCCCAAGGCTTAAAGGTTCTTTCATGCATCGGTGCACTTTCACGAAAGGTACCCCAGTACACTTGTCTAAACAATGGAATGTGCATCCATGGGCAAGGCAAGCCTGTGGCTAGTCCGGAAAAGATCTGCCGGTTTCAGTTAGATGTGAATGACGTTACTTACTAATGATGGGTGGAAAGGATTTGTGGACATGGTGGCACCTACAAAACGGCATGCCGTTGACAGGAAATGAAAATGTTCAGGATTATACTTGGTAAAAAATATATGTGAGGACAGACTGACTGAACTGAAGTTCAAAAATTCAATTTTTTTGGAAGGGTGGTGGGGGGTTTGCAGGCATGTCTCTCATTACAGTGTTTTCCAAGTTGAACATTTTGCACTTTATTGCATTATTATAATGCACTGGTAAATTTATCAGTAAAGATGAAAGGTAACTTCTTCTGTTGGTGATTATTCCGTCGTTTTTACGTATTAGATTAAAAGATTGTAAATAACTCATGCGTGGGAAAACGTCTCTCCTCTAGAAGACACAAACAATAGTACTTTAAAAAAAAAAAAAAAGAACAAATTAATGAAATAGCCTGCAGGAAATAAGTGAACAATGAGGAAAAACTGGAACAGACTGAAATGCATTTCTAGCATTAGAAACTAAGTTAATTTGTATTTGAAGTTATGACGTAACAGAGTCCTTTCTGAAAGTCGAACTATTTTGATGCAGCTGGACCGATAACCGAACTTTTCTTTTCTTCTCCATTTACCTTTTAAGCCCTTTTGTTAGCCGAGTCGGTTGAGCTTCAGACTGTCACTCGATGGGCCGGAGTTCAATTCCCGCGGCCGGCTGATGAAGAGTTAACATCCGAAATTTATTTCTGGCGATAGAAATTCATTTCTCGCTATAAACCCTGTTTCGGATTCCACAAAAAACAAAGCTGCAGGTCCGTTGCTAAGTAACCAGTTGGTTCTTAGCCACGTAAAATAAGTCTAATCCTTCTCGGCCAGCCCTAGAGAAAAATGCTGTTAATCAGCTCAGTGGTCTAAAGTAAAATGACTAGAGAATACTTAACGAACATCCATCTACCATTTTATGATAATCTCATGTACTTAACCCTGAGCAACCATAATTTCCAGTAAATGAATGGGGGGAATACAGATGTCATACGATGAGCCATGTCCGCACAGCAGCACATATCAAAGTAGACTAATTAATCGCTTTACTTTCGTTTACTATTTTAGTCTATTTGATTGTCAAGTCTCTTTCAGCTTGCCCCCCGTTTGAACTCTCTTCTTTTATCGTTCACTAAATTTGAAATTCAGGAGAGCCATTATAGGATATCATTGATCGTAAGCATTTGAAAGACTTCACTAAACTAAATCAATCCTTTCTCCATTTGGGTGTTTCTTCAAATTGAAGTTTTAGTTTCGTGCACTGTGTCTTCATGAACTTTAGCTTTTCACGTGATTAAATCTTCTAGATGTAGTAGGACTATCAGCCATTTTGCTGAGCAGTTTTACCATTCTTGTGGTGTTTTGCTGATTAAAACAACATCATCTGTGTTTAAAACAATGAAGTTAATCCATTTAAGGTGTTTCCTTCTCTTCCGGAAAAGATCTCAAACGCTTGATGATATTTAATGATTCATTTTATGTGAATCAGGACGGCTGAATGTTAGCTTCCATATATGTAAAACCAATAAACTGAAGTTAATGGTTCATTTTGGGAGGGTGGCTGCTTTCGGCATGTATTTCATTTGAACATTTGCATAATTTTATAATGCGCTGAAATTTTTATAAAGATGAAGATCGTTTGTTGGGCAAAGACCACTTTTTATATATTAGATTAAAAGATTGTAAATAAGAGTTGAAAACGTCTTCCGTAAATCGTATGTACAAAAAAAAAAAAAGAACAGATTAATGAAATAGTTTGTTATTATGAGGGAAAAATTTGAACCTAAATGCAAGTTACATTAGAAACAAGTTAATTTTGTATTTGAGTTTAAGCAGAGAGTCCTTTTGAAAGTCAACCTATTTTGATACAGCTGACTCCTTTTCTTTCTCTCCATCTGGCCTTTATGATAATCTCATATATATAGCTATATATATCGCTATATATATTGGAATACAGATGTCATATATAGCCATATACTCACTAGCAGTACATATGTGTGACTAATTAATCGCTTTTCTATATATATATTTATATATTTATTGTCGTCTTTTAAGCTTGCCCCCTGTTTGAATTGTCTTCATATATTCATAAATTTGAAATAGAGGTACCATTATAGGATGTCATATATAAGTATATAAAGACTAATAAATAAATAATATTCTATTTATTATATATATATACTATGTCCTCATATATTCTAGACTTATCTTGATCCCATCTTCTAGATATATATATATGATAGTTTTACACACATGTGTGTTTTAGTATTAAAATATATCATCTGTGTTTACATATTTATAATCCACTATGAACCTATATTCCATCTCCAAAACCCTAATATTTATATATATATATATAGAACCACTGCTTCCATTCAAATATATATATATTTGCTTTCTGTATTTATATGAAACATGTAAATACAGTTTGGAAGTAATTATATATATCAAGATATATAAAAGACCATAAAGATGGCTATATTGAAGTCTACCGTATTGGTACGTAACAGCTATAGATATATATATATATATAACAAGTTACATATGAAACAAGCTATATTTTGGAGTTTAATATAAATATTTATATATATACACATATATATATACACAACACACATATAATATATATACTATAAAGATATATATATATATATATATATATATATATATATATATATATATATATATATATATATATATATATATATATATATATATATATATATATATATATATATATATATATATGTATATATATATATGTGTATATATATATATGTATATATACATATATATGTATATATATATACATATATGTATAATATATATATCTATATATATATATATACATATATATATATATATATATATAAATGATGTATTATATATATATAAATAAATATATATATATATATATATATATATATATATATATATATATATATATATATATATCTTTGAAGTGGTAACGACAATGTGATTAGAGCCATCAACTTTCCATTTCCCCGCAAACATTTTTATGGATGAGGCTGTCTGCCCCATACCCATTTCTACTATTGTGGTGGTGCAGTTTTTCAGGACTAGGGACCACGCATCTTTCAACAAGCCCCTGACAGTGGAATGACCTGCCGTCACTCGCCGGGAAGGCCGTCTTTTCGTGATTTGACATTGCTTTGTTCACATTTCACATCCCTCTAGGCCTAGGGGAGTGATGGATTCAGTTCATCTCTGGTGGTGTGTTGCAGACTTTGCTAAAGAGCGTTTGCAGCATCCCTTACGTCCCCTCAGCTGCACCCACGCTTTAGCCTTCCACCTCCATTCCGCTAGTTCTTCATTGGAGGTTGGTGAGAGCTCTGGCTAGGCACGCTGTTGACCCAGCGTTCGGACTCCTCCGACCAGCCAGTGAAGAATTAGAGAATTTATTTCTGGTGATAGAAAATCATTTCTCGTCACAATGTGGTTCGGATTCACAATAAGCTTTGGGTCCCGTTGCTAGGTAACCAGTTGATTGTTAGCCACGTAAAAATAAATCTAATCCTTCGGGCCAGCCGTCTCTGGAGGGTTATCAGCTTAACTTTTCCACTTTCCATACCCCCCATTCTTCAGTCTTGCTGATCAACACCTCAACTGTTATTTGGTGTAACTTTCGGATTTTCCCCTAGTTCCACCTTTAGCTACTTGTGTTTCATCTCTGTATTTCCTTTGTCGCTTTATTTTGCTGTCTTACCACTCCAACTCCCTATTTTTAATGTCTTATGTATTGAATGGCTGAAAGTACCCCGAGCTTTGCTCGACAGCCTAAATTTCATAAATCAATCATAAATCACAATTCGCAGTTTTTTTTTTTTTAATATTGTTTGTGCCTGCGAGTGTGTAAGTGTAATGTTAGTGTGAAGGAAGTTATTTTCTCAACAAGTTCACTTTATTTTAGAAATGATCTTATCAGTTGCTTCTTGTAAGTCTTCCCATTTGAATAAAGTATTTTTTTTTTTTCATTCGCGTATGTTCAAGATAATTGTCTAAGGTAACAAAGTCACGACTTCCACTTTGAAAGAATATATTCGGTTCAAAAACTCTGAAGTATACATATATATTTAAATAAAGCCCGCCTAGAGCTAAGCTGAGTTCGTTTCTCAGTGAATAAAGTACATAGATCTTTGTTTAGAAGCAAGGAATCGGTGCAATCTGTTGTTAATGGCCCAATTAGATGGTTAGCATTGTTTGAAGGTCTGCCTAATAGCTTCGTTTAGTGAATACTCTCCTTTTATCTTGAGGTGAGTTACTGATGTGGTTCAACACAAAATACGAGAATACACTATAGGATGGCTTGATGGTTTAAGACGTCATTACTTGGTTAATGGGGCTTCATGTCGATTCTTCGAGCTACCGTGACTCTCAAGTATTGCTGGCTGCATATCATTAGGTTTTGACTAATGCACAGGAATATTATTTTAGCTTAAAAGTCCGAGTTGTATTTTTTTTTTTTAGTGTAAAGTCCGGGTTATATTAAAAAGAATCGAAATTAGAAACACAATTGAACTATGATGGGAGAGAAAATGTTTCTTACCCATACATAACTGGAACAAAATCAAATTAAATAAATAAAATGAAACCAAACCCTCCCACAGAAAGCTTTTCATTTACACACACACACACACACACACACATACACACATATATATATATATATATATATATATATATATATATATATATATATATATATATATATATATATATATATATATATATGAGTAAATCAGATCGATAGATAGATAGATAGATATGTATATCCCAACTGGTATATATTATTTTATAACCTATATAAATGAGCTATATATATTCGACATGAATAAATCAAGTCGAATAAGTACTCCTTGAATTTTGTTCCAGCCTCACTCATTTCAAAAATAATTTATAAGCTTTCATAAATGATACTCGTAGTTTCATGAGGAAATGTAGCACACATTTCTGTTTCATTTTTCGCTCTTGCATTAAACAAGAAATCATTTTGAGAAACCTTTTTAGAATTCTACTTCTGTCATTAAATAAGAAATCACTTTTGATGAAACTCAGTCTCATCATAGGTAAGGTTAAATTCTCTTGAAAAGGATAATGGTACACCCTTTATCTCCTTATTGCCTGATTAGGACAGCCAAGGAATTAAAGTATATGAAAATTGTTTCATTCAATGCTATATTACTTTGAAAGGTACCCATTAACAGAAGTTATAAAAAGATATCATGCCACCTGGTTCCTGGAGTGTTTGTTCCAAGCTACAAATATGATATTAAAACCCATAACGCTAGCAGCACACGGAAGTAGATAGATGTTGATGTTATGTTTATAGACACTTAATTCAATCGGTCTCACCAGAGAAAATTTTATAAATGTACACCGCTTTGAGCTCTGAATTTCTTCAAGTATATGATGAATGCTTCACGTCTGATGAATTTCTCTTAAGAAATATGCAAAAGGAGCCAAGTTTAAAGTAATATGTTGTGAATGATTTTGTTCCGATCAAATTGCTGTTGCACTGGAAGCCTCTGAATCTATCTGTACATTCTTGGTACAGATATAAAGTAAAAGCAAGTGTATCATTTTACTTAACAGGCTTTCCAATTGCTATACCTTTTACCATATGGCAATCTATTATATTGTAGACTCGGTAGGGAAGTGCCGCCAAGTTTTTACATAAACCCTGGTAATGTACTTGTCATAATCAATTCAAGCATTGTAAGTTCTCTTCTCCAAACAAGTTTCCTGTGCATCTACTGGAAAAGGATATAGACTTTTATTAGTCTCTGAAAAAAACAATATTTAGAGGAGCACGGCAAGTATATTATAATTTAATAATTATGAAGTTCTGATTATCGTTTATGATCATAAGTCTTTTCAGATGACAAAATCAGAAGTGCAAAGTAAATTAGTACTTCGTATGCAAAGTTTTGTAGTAAAATATTTCATAAAAAAAGGCACCGATTTTATTTTTTTTTATTAATAATTCATCACTGGCAATATAAAAAAATTGGGTGCATTTACCCACTGAATTGATAAGTACTGTACTAGTAACAAGGGTTGCATCTGAATGCCTCATTGGTGGTTGAAATAACGGATGTTGTCCAGTGACACTACCTACAGACAATATTTACACCTGTTCAGAGGTCCAGGACTCAGATTTTAACTATCTAGCACCAACATCTGTTGACTTCCTCTCTAGAATTTGTTAGTCAATTCTGGCCTCAGAAAAACAATAGTTGATTGGTTATATTCCTTCAGTGATACACAGATTATTTTCAGATCTTTCTGTTACAAAAATAAGCCAAAATGTAGCCTGTCTCCTTGATGTAAAGTTGTTCTTGAATGAATTGCACTATTTTTCTCTGTACACTTACCACCTGTTGCGCTCTCTTGTTACAGACAATTATAGTTATTTAACTGATGAACTTGCAACATCCTTTTCTCTTTGTGTTCTATCATGATAATCCTCTGTGAACAGATATGTAGGACCATGAGTAACCGGGTTTCCTCTGTTTGTAAAAAAAATGAGTAATGTTCGTTCTAATGTGAACAGCACACCCATACCAAGATAACCCACTTGCACTAAATTGCTACTAGGTGGGCTTTAAGTCTTGGGAATATTTCCGCCAGGTGCATAAACCTTAATCCTTTGATTCCCTTCTATAATATAGTTAGTTATATTCACGAATGCATTTAAATAATAATCTTGTCACGTTCAGAGAGTTTGTGAAATAATTTCATTAGAGCCTTATACCTAAATTTAACTGGCTACCTGAAGTTCTTTTATAGCTGTCAACTAGCTTTAGTAAGCAATGAATTGTGCTTCCATTATCACTAAGATAATCTTCACTGAGACATTCACAACTTACGTCTGTAATTATTTTACCTATTATGTGAAGCAGGATGCTTGAGGTTTTAGAAAATTCCTGGCGTAAAAATTCTCTACACAGTAAGAGACCAGAAATGACTCGAGCAGAATTTCTATAAAATCCATTATGCTTCAGTTAACTTAAGTAGTACGTTATGTACTGGTATCATGACGACTGCAGTGGGTTGCAACAAGGGTGAAAAATTATATGGACCAGCAACTTCATCCGAAAAGAATTGCTGAAACCAGATTAGATTAACTCTCTCTCTCTCTCTCTCTCTCTCTCTCTCTCTCTCTCTCTCTCTCTCTCTCTCTCTCTCTCATACACACACACATACATGCATATATAGTAGAAAACCATCCTGCTAAAAGTAGTAATATGTAAACAGTATAAAGTAATATGTATACACACATATTATATATATATATATATATATATATATATATATATATATAAATATATATATAGAGATAAAAGATAAATCCATGAAGGAAAGGAACACTGGAATGCTGCAGGCCTTTCACTGTCTGTCGTCCTTTACTTGCAGTAGTGTTTCTGGATTTATCATTTATATATTCATCAATATTTTGTGATTCAGTTTTATCTTTATTTATATATTCATCATATATTCCATATATATATACATATATATCAGTTATACATATATACATATATATATATATATATATATATATATATATATATATATATATATATATATATATATATATATATATATAATATATATATATATATATATATATATATATATATATATATATATATATATATATATGTTATGTTTCACGGCTGGTATTTGCAGAAAAGTTTCGACGTCTGGTTTCTTGGCAAAACTCCATATATCAAATCAGGGCGGTTCTTGTACTGTCGCGCTTGCAACAGCTAAAACCTGACATTGGCCTTGAAAGATTTCATTGCGTTTCGCTGGGATGCAGTGATTTAATCTGAGAAGGTTCGACTTCACAAAAGTGGACATTGGCAGTTGTTTGCTCGCGTTGAATTTGAGTCAACAACTAAATCAAAAGCATCGCCGGCTTAAAAAAATAGTTACGTTGATATTTGAATTCATGCTGCAAGAGAAGATAATTTATTTATTTCTGTCCTCTGTAAATGTATCTATTTCCTTTGAGAAATATAAACACTGAGACATCGAATTTTATGATGTATTCTGAGAATTAACGTTTCGCCCTCGATTATTTATGTTTTTCAGATAATTTTGAGCTTTGGCTACTTAATTTTTCTTTTAGAATGCAGCAGTATATGTGACAAATAGAGTAGAGTATATATATATATATATATATATATATATATATATATATATATATATATATATATATATATATATATATATATATGTGTATATTATATGAGTTCATCTATATTATAGACAAACTCCCTTGGATTTTATTCTTTCGTTTACAATATTCGATATCGATTAAACCTGTTTGCAAGTAGCATCAGAATCTATGCTAATTCTTATTGTGCCTTTCACTCTGTTATTCGGGTCTATCTTGTAGTTGAACTTCACTACCGCCCGTTAATCCATTAGATTGTTAAAGCTGCCATCCTAAGTCTAATTACACAGAATCGTTCTTTGGTCTTCCTCGTGTATTTTTTATAATCTCTATCTTTCAGTCGTGTGTTTTTTCTTTCCCTTATACCTCAGGTGTTAGTGACAATACGTGGCTGTAAATTCTTCCTCCTGACCGAGCCTCTCCGCATAGTCACCTGCTATATAAATTTACTCCGGAGACATCTCACGGCGGGGAAAGATATTATTGGGATCTGATAATCGAGAGGTCCATTCTCTCTCTCTCTCTCTCTCTCTCTCTCTCTCTTCTCTCTCTCATTATTCGATTTATGTGTACTATACATTTTTCTGCGAAGATAATCCGACATGCGAATGTACGGGATGGCGTGGGAACGGAATATGTGTAATATATATGCCCAGTAACGAATTTGCTTAATAAATACTTAGAAATTTTGTCATTTTTAATCATCTAGATGACCCTCCATTTTTGTTTACAAAACAATTTAAAAGACTTCCCAACCGTATTTTCAGTTTGAATCTTTTTACAACACTTGCAAAACAGGTAGGATATCAAGAATACTTTTGGTCTAAGAAGCTTTCGTGTAAGTTCGTATGTCTCGGTTGAAGTCGTTAAACCAGAATCAAGGAATGTATCCCAATGAGAGAGAGAGAGAGAGAGAGCGAGGCGCACTAATGAAGATTGGGCTTTCTCCCTTCCTCATTACCTGAGGGAGGTGAAACACCAATCCCGTGCTGTCTCGTTTGCACATCTGCGATCTCCCTCCCTCCAAGATTCCCCGGGAGTATCTGAGTGAGAGAAATAGAGAAGAAATCCCAGTTAATGAGACAAGTGACGTGTTTGGGTTCATTGGTTTGAGAGAGAGAGAGAGAGAGAGAGAGAGAGAGAGAGAGAGAGAGAGAGAGTTCCCACGCAGAGTACTTCTGTGTGTGGTGTTATGTAAGCATTGTATCACATAAAAATTATGTTTCACTGGCGGTCTTTCGCTCCCTTCTGCCAATGAAAAAAGCGTGAGACTAGCAACCTGTAAACTTGGAAAAAAACCCGAAAGTAACATAGATAGATAGATATGTATATTATATATTATATATATATATATATACATAGTCTTTCACTGTTTACCTTTCAATATTGTCAGAGGAGTGTGGCGCCAGGTGCTTCAGTTTTCAGACATAACATAGTATTTTACTCTTGTGAGATTGTAGCTCCCACCCAAGTACTGACCAAACCCAACGGTGCTTAACTTTACTGGCAGACTGTACCCTTTTCTTCCTGAGTCCTTCGCCTCACCCGTTTCTTCCGAACTTACCTCCCAGCATCTAATCAGCTTACATACCCATTTATATTTATTTATGATCTAACTGCCATTTAGTCATACTTTACCAAAGAGTTCTTACCGTAGCTTATCTTACGTTTAATCTGATCTTGTTGTCTTTATGTACCTGACCTCTTCTTATTAATTTTACTCCTGGCATCCTGATATCTCTACCTCAAATAATCCAGGCTTTTCCTTTCCTTTAATTTCTTATTTCCTCATGCCACCTGGTAGTTTATTTTCATTTCCTCATCCTACCATCGTCCTATGACCAAAAAATCACTCAGTTGAACTTAGGATCCAATCCTGGAATTTTATACATTCCTCAGATTGTCCTTACTTCCATCTTTTACCCTAAGCAGTTTATAAATCACTATTCTCCTTATATCCTCCTTACATTATCGTGTTACTTCTTTCCAGCAAACTAACGTGCAGGAAATAGGGATCATTCTGTTTTTAAATGATGTCTGTGCATATCTTCTCACCATTGGTCTATTTTTCGTTTACATTCAAAATGCTACCAAAGAAGTTTGCCATCATGTCGGGATTAAGGTTACCAAATGAATGATGTTGGTCTACCACAGAAGCAGATAGAGTATTGACTGAAACACACCCAAAAGATCGGTTTATATATATATATATATATATACTTATTTATATACATATACATAACATATATACATATATATATATATATATATATATATATATATATATATGTATATATGTATACATATATATATATATATATATATATATATATATATATATATATATATATATATATATATATATATATATATATATATATATATATATATATAACCTGGTCTTTTGTATGTGTTTAAACGTATTATGTCTACTGCCCTGTGTAGACAGACATCACTTACTTGGTAACCTGAAATTCTGACATAAGAGCAAACTTTGGCAGCATTTTGAATGTAAACGAAAAATGCAGCCTTTTTATTTAACACTATCTTCCACCAGCTCGTACTGGAACGTATTAGTATCAGATAACAAGAGGACTTTTCGTGTCCATGAGCATTAAGAATGAAATGCCCTACAACGAACGTGTCAGCAGAATGTAATTTTTTCCGTAATTAGAAATGCAGATACCGATAATTGCCGCGATGTAGTCTGGGCGGCACCTGGTTTCTGTTCTGCATATTGCATTGTTTTTATCTTCATTTGGTTTGGGAATCTTTTCTCTTGTAAGGTTTATTTCTTTCCTTTGAAAACTTGTTGTATTCTCCTTTCCCGTTATTGTAGTGTATTGAGTATGATTATATAATTTTTACATACCTTTTGTTTTGATTGGCTCTTCCGTACAGTGTACAGGAAAGATATGTGTTGAAATTATTGCTAAATTTAAAAAGTTCCAAGATTTATTCAGTTATCCAATCACTATTAAACTCTGCCTGATAGGAAATCTAAAACTTTTTTTTTTTTTGTATCGTAGGTCTTTTCATGTTCACCTCCCACCAATCATTATGCATATCCATTGAACCCTCCTACCCCTTCCTTTCTCCCAACTCTTATGATTATAGATACCAGAGTTGGGTTCTCTAACATCTCCAGAGAAATGACCAGTATGTAAGTTACTTTCTCCTGTCGGAATTAAACCAGTGGTTAGTTTTGTATGATTATCATTTCCTGCCGCTTACTAGGTTTAATGATGTATGTATTTAAAGCTATCTCATTTACTTAACACTCGCAGAGGCTGACGCAGCACCCCATGCATGAGCTGAGAAGCTGGTTGGTGGATTAAACTACTTAGTGAGTAAGGGAGATGATGTATAAATAACGAGCAACCTTAGCGAAGAACGAAAACCACTTGAAGGGAACCGCGAGTAAACATCTAAGTCGAAACGAGACAGTTGAGGAAACAATTGCTAAAAAAACGTTCGGTATGTTAATTGGAAAAAAGTTAATTGCACAGGTGATGTCACGGTGATTAATGATGCATTACCAGGTAAAGAAATATCTCTGGAGATACTTAACCACCGGGTATTTTCCGTTGAAGGCTTTTAACATTGTTCGAAAGCTTTCTTCCCAAGGCCCAGTACCAAATTCTCTCTCTCTCTCTCTCTCTCTCTCTCTCTCTCTCTCTCTCTCTCTCTCTCTCTCTTCTCACACACACACACAGTCGTAGTAGCAACAACATAGATTTGAAAATACTGTAGTGTACACCCTGTGCTGTGTATGACAGTGTACTTTGGGCCAGTAAAGAGGATATTTAAATTAAGCTTAACGGGTGAGAAGTCGTGTTGTAATCGATAGTGCTGTGTCTGACTTTTATAAACAAATTATTCGAGTGCCATTATCTAGTAAAGCCAATGGAGTCTGTGGTTTATTGGGTAAAGGTACAGCCAGCCAGAAGTACTGTTTTGCCACAAGGAATACACATAAATGACGCATCTCTCTCTCTCTCTCTCTCTCTCTCTCAAAAGAACTTGTATTACTAGCATGACTTCCTGAGCTGTGAATCATGTGTCTGGTAGCCATTTTATTATAGTTAGTCAGGGAGAGAGAGAGAGAGAGAGAGAGAGAGAGAGAGAGAGAGAGAGAGAGAGAGAGACGTGGCGATAAGTGTTTCTGAAATTGTCAGGATCTTGATATTATCATCAAAACCAAGGTGGTTTCTGGTCTACTAGATATTGATCAGTTCTCTCTCTCTCTCTCTCTCTCTCTCTCTCTCTCTCTATACATACATGCATATATATATATATATATATATATATATATATATATATATATATATATATATA
>NC_089792.1:39224138-39249138 GCF_040412425.1 Macrobrachium rosenbergii | reverse complement strand
GATCTCTGGTCATCCGGGCTTATATTTCTGAGTGCTGCGAAGACTTAAATTGGGATTAGCAAGTATTTGGCTGCTAGTTGGTGAAAGGAGATCCCGGCTTTTTCCTCAAGATATTTCAAGTCGCCACAAACAGTTAACGACCACACCACTAACTGGCTCTAAGAGAGTTTGTTTTATAGATTCTCGGCTTTGGAGAAAAAGGTGCTTTGTTTCTGATGGCACTTGTTCGAATTGTATTTCATATATTGTTGCTTTTTTTTTATATTAGAAGGAGTTTTCTTTTCTTTATTCTAATTAAAATGATTTAGTTTCAGTTACTTCAGAGTTTAGTCATGCGAAAATGTTAATGCATCTGATTTTCGTAAATATTTGTTATATTTTTTATGCCATTTAGTCAAAGTAAATCACTTTCTATCGCTAAAAGTAGATTGTCTGCTTGATGAAAGGTATTTTTGGCATGCTTCATTGTATGTGAAGATTTTTAAATTCAACGAGATTTTTAAGCTAGATAGGTTTTTTTTTTGACTCATGGAATCTTGTAATACTTTATAAGATAGTATTTTAGTTTTCTGTAAAAGGAATCTGGCTATTTGTCTGTCCGTCCGCAAAACTAAAACTAAGGCTAGAGGGCTGCAAATTGGTATGTTGATCATCCACCCTTCAATTATCAAACATATCAAGCCTCAGTATTTTTTATTTTATTTAAGATTAAAGTTACCCATGATCGTGCGTCTGGCACCGCTATAGGTGCCAACAACACAGGCCACCACCAATTGTAGCTGAAAGTTTCATGAGCCTTGGGTGAGAGTTTCACAGGCCGTGGCTGAGAGTTTCAAACAGCATTATACGCTATACAGCAAACTCGATTGCGCCGAAAAAACTTCGGCACATTTTTTTACTTGTTTTTATCTTTGTTTTACCTCTTCAAAAGTTGCATGAAATTGAATGACAGGTTACGATTATTTTTATTGAAAGTATCATGATCACCAGCTGGGAAAAAACGAAATAAAGGGAAGAATATCTCACATGAAACGGTCTTTAAGATTTATTAAGATTTTAGTTAGTAGTTTATAACACATCTGATCTTGAGGATAGTGCTGGCGCTGTTTATTTGAAAGGGCGATCAGATCAGGCTGTTTCTCATTTCGTGGGACTTATTTATTTGAAGGGATTTCAGTTTGTAGTCTTCTTCGAGGTAGAGGATCACAGATGTCTCCTCTGATGTTGAAGATAGGCGGAGCTGCGACGATTAGGGGTGTTTCAGGCTGCAATAACTCTACCGCAAACCATGAGCAGTCGTATTGATGGAACAAGAGTGCCAGTAGTCTGCCCATTTCCCATAAATTTACCAGGATGAAAAATTTTCCCTATCATATCCCCTGCAGTAAGAACTTATGTTTTGAAATGTTCCGAAGACTGATTTTATAATTGTTCCTCCCCTCTCGTAGTCGCCTCTTCCGCAAAAGGATTTGAAATACCTTGTAATGAAGACGGCTTTACTTTGACCATGTGTGCTTGTAAGGAAATTTTTACGATTATGAATTTCCCTTCGCACCAAAATATCATTTTCGTCCAAACTTTCTGGACGATTAATGTGCCTGAAATAAGAGGTTAATTGTTTAGCCGTGTCAGATAGTTATTTTGTTTGTCGTTGTAACCAAGAAATATCGCAAAAGTTATTAATGAATTTCTGTGCCGTTTTGTTGAATCATGGGATGTGGTCAAGAGAGAGCTGACGATGTTTCACAAAGCTGTAATGCGGATGCGGTCCTCTATTTTGGGGGGAGGTTGGAGGTGAAGTCTCTAAAGATGCTATTAAAAGTTAAGTACACCTTAGTTTAACCAGACCACTGAGCTGATTAACAGCTCTCCTAGGGCTGGCCTGAAGGATTGATTTATTTTACGTGGCCAAGAACCAATTGGTTACCTAACAACGGGATCTACAGCTTATTGTTGAATCCGAACCATTATACCGAGAAATGAATTTTATCACCAGAAATAAGTTCCTTCACCTCTTCATTGGTCGGCCGGAGATTGGAACGCGGGCCCAGCAGGTGTTGAAGCGAGAACTTTACCGACCTGTCCAACGAGGAACTAAAGGCTAGATTCCAATGAAATTGTTGAGAGCAGTGGGCGACCGGCCATGTCTGATTAGTAAAAATTTAGATAAATCCAATTGCGGATTGAAGACATCTGTCCCCCACCCACATTACACAAATACCGACCCACTCATTCACTTTTGTGTGACGGAAGTATCCTTTCCTGAGTGCTTTGTAGTTTATGCTGTTGCTGCTGGTCGTCACTGTGACTGAATCTCCTTAAAAATTATTACTATTATTAGTATTGCATTTTATGGCTTTATTTATAGCAAGTACACTTCGAACTAGAGAAGTGGTTACACTCATATTTAGTACTTTTGTAGCAACTTTTAATTTAGGTGTCTTGAATTAGGTGTTATTTGATGGTATTGAAAAGTTTGTTTCTTTAAATACTTGTAAATTCATTTTACGTAAAAAAAGAAATTTAGATTGATTAACACTCTTAATTAATCCACTTAAAATGTTATCATTCTATCGCAATTTGTTCATCATATTTTTGCGATTTAATTAACGAAAGACACTACGAAACGCGGAGATGGTGTATCAGTGATTGCTTACCTGGTTTTTAGGTTCTCAGTTAATTCTTCTTAAGGAGTTTTTACTCAGCATCTGCTGTTCTAAGTATTTATTCAGCTGTTCCTTTTATCGATAAAATTCGTCAAAACAGAAGTCATACAAGTCAGTTTTAAGCCCAGCTTCTTAACTACCATCTCTCATATGAAATTTTATTTTTGCCTATTTTTTATAACAATTTTAATCTCTCTCTCTCTCTCTCTCTCCGATGTTAGGGGGGTTAGGATGTTCGTTCCCCTTGCTTCCCAAGGTAACGCATTTCATTTAGACCTCGCGAGGGGAAGGAGAAAACAAGGTCGTTAAGAGCTTGATGAACTTCTCAAAAAAAAAAAAAAAAAAAATAAGAATGGAACGATAGGTAAATCGAGTCTATTTCTTTCTCGGAAGATGAGTAACAAGAAAGGGCGAGAGAGAGAGAGAGGGAGAGAGAACTTTTATAGAAAAGAACAAGTTTATAAATGAAGAATAGCGACAAGAAAGGTATCAGTGGAATGTAGAGAAGAAAGTCCAGAATTATACAGAATTCTGGTAAAAAGCAAAAGGTCAAACTAAAATGTAAATGTAGAAGGGATTTTATTGGTATCCGGCAATTTCTTTTCAACATTTAGGTTTCAGGGAGAATTTTAAGATAAGAGAAAACAAGTAAAATATGCGCCGTAGTTTATTCGGCGCAATCGAGTATGTACAGCGTATAATATTGTATGAAACTCTCAGCCACGGCCCATGAAACTCTCAGCCACGGCCCGGTGGTGTCCTGTGTTGTTGGCACCTGTAGCAGTGCCAGACGCACGAACATGGCTAACATTAACCTTAAATAAAATAATAACTACTGAGGCTAGAGGGCTGCAATTCGGTATGTTTGATGATTGGAGGGTGGATAATCAACATACCAAAACGCAGCCCTCTAGCCTCCTCAGTAGTTTTTAAGATCTGAGGGCGGACAGAAAAAGTGCCGAGGGACTGACAAGGCCATCTCAATAGTTTTCTTTTACAGAAAACTTAAAAAGAAGTCTCTTCAGGGTTTATATATATATATATATATATATATATATATATATATATATATATATATATATTTTTTTATAAAAATTTTTTTACTAACTGTGACATCTTTTATATTCACAAACCTTAAGCTATAAATAAACAAGTCTTTGAAATCAAATTCATCATCCTCGGAATAAACACCGAAGGCATTTGTAAGTGATAAGCGATCTGCCACCAGGTAGAATAACAATTGTTGGGAAACAAGAATCAACCTCAAGAGGTTGATTCATTGCTGTCTTATATATTTTTCAAGAATCATATTATTTCCCTATATATATAGGTAGGTATATAGTAAAAAAACACAGCACACACACACACACACACACATATATATATATATATATATCCATATATATATATATATTATATATATATTTATATATATATAACAATTTCCTTGAAATCATTGTGTGATGAAACTGGGCTATGCATGATTCTAGTAATTTATTACCAGGAGGTGGCCATTTACGTTACTGTAAAATGAAATGTGTCAATATTTTAAAATATGGTTTTATCAGCAGACATCTGTCCAAGTCAGTATTAAAGATTAACGGAAGTCTCTTTGTCCCTCCCAGACCTCAGTAAACTTAAGAACTATTGATCACTATTATATATATATATATATATATATATATATATAATATAACCATATATATATATATATATATATATATATATCTTCCATTAAGCTATATATATATATATATATATTATCTTTCCAGGACACTTCCCTCAAAAGCCAGTGATCTGGAATTTTAATTTCCCATGTCCACAGACTGAGGAATGTCTAGTGGTGGGTTTGAACCCCTTTGGGATATGCCCCCTATATGGGTTTCAGATGGATGGACAAGATGAGACATGTGGAGAGAAGTGATAGAAAGAGGTTAGCTTAAGTGGAAGACTGGATGAAAGTTTGGCGAGGTGGTTTGCTCATGTGGAAAGAATGGCTGGTGAAAAGTGTGAATAGTTCTTAAGTTTCAGAAACAGGGACGAAAGGAAAACTTGAAACTGTCTTGGACAGATGGCGTGAATGATGTTTTTGAAAGATTGCTGCTGATTAGCCATCAGTCTAGGTAGCTGAAGCAGTTCACTCATGATTCCGCAGTTAAAAGTATGAATTGGACAGTAACTGCTGTGTTTTTTTTACTATATACCCACCTTATTTGAGGGAAACAATTGATTCTTCAAAAATATTAAGAAAGCAATCTATATACAGTGTATATATATATATATATATATATATATATATATATATATATATATATATATATATATATATATATATATATATATAACGTGTTTCAAGCAAGATGATAACTAAATATCTTGAAAGAGCGATGTATTCCGTATGAACACGATGTATTCACGGAACTGAAGCCGGAACTACTGTATTAGTCTGGTACATTATTTTTATATACGTATGATAGATATTGTAATGTTTTCTTTTACGTTTATGTGTTAAGAGATACGGAGCGGGCACAGTCGCCTCTAAAACTACCAAGAGCGAAGGTGTTGCAGAATCTTGCTGGTAACAGATAAGGAACTCGAATTTGCCGATCGGTATGTGATATAGAAGAGAAGGAGCACCTGCCAAGTCTTCCCCGGCTAGTAGACAGGTAGAGTGGCAAGGACAGAATCGCCTGCCGTTGAGATTTCGTCGCCATGTGCCAGAGGTTAAAAGAGAAATATTTGTTAATTGAATCGAAAGTGCCAACAGTGTCTGGCACCTCGAGGATTATTTTGTAATCATTATCTGCGCCTCTTTCTTTATTCCTAGGGGAAATGAGAATTCGACTTGAAGTGGTGAAATGATTGGGCAAATTGTGTTCGTAGAATTCCCATTTTTGTTTCTGATTAAACTGACCAATTTTCCAATATATCTCTATTCTGTGTTAAAATGTTCCTGTTTTATTTCGCCAACGGTGTTGCTCTAACGACATGAAGTTCTGTAATTCTGTAATGAACTTTAAATAAATTGCTGATTTAGTAAAATTAAACAGAAAAAGCCGTAATTTTCATTGAGATTTTTCAGGCAGATTTTGCTAAGTTGATTCCCTAAGGGCTCTTGTGGAGTGGATTCATTGATATATAATTTCAATCTGTCTTGATGAATGGTTATACACATCTAAATGTGGATGCACATGGGTTTATTGCGCCCCCCTAAACATTTTCGGTATCGAGGACAATAATGTAATGAAAATTGCAAAATTCAAAATTTGATAAAATGTATACAAAGTGTCACATCTTCCTGCAGACTTGACTGTGCGGCAGACGGTAATCTATGCTTGCACGATTCTCAGACAGTTACTTTCCTCTTTCCTCCCAGCTTTTGGATTCTCTGCAGGCTGATCTTTTTCCTGATTGTTATAACCTTTCTTCTTTGAAAAGGCTATAAGTTTGATCAACCGTTCTTTCTTAACACACTGCCATCCTTCCCACTCTCTTCTTTTCCTAGTTTTCTTCTCAACCTGGGAGCGAAAAAGGCCATAGGTTACCCGTCCCTTTGGTTATTGCTAAAGGGAAAAAATGAAAAAGGACGTCGAGGCCCCAAGCAAATCAGTGCACTGTTTGTGACCTCTGCCAGTGTGTAAAATTTGTTAATAGTTAAAACTTGCATGTATGATGTTAGTAATGTATTTTGATGTGAGTGGATCGACAAAATGTAAGTGATGCTCCCCTTTTTAACCATAAAACGCTCGAATTATATAGCCTCAAAGTTCATCGTAATATGCATTTTTTGTCATTTCATCTATTGCAGCCCAATTGTCCTTCTCATGTGTCATGTATTATATTAGAGAAATATCCTTTTATTTTCATAAAGTCACTTTGCAGCAAAAGTACCAAATGGGACTCTCTCAAACTCATGGATGATCTCAGCATTGCCACTGAGGATTCGGTATTTTTGGCTGTCCTTTTCATTACCAATACAAAGGAAAGCCACTTGGTTTTCCCTCGTATTCTTGACTTCATGATGATCACATAGAAATGTATGAGAGTGCGAAATCTCGTGTTAGGAAACGTAAATGTATATTAAGTGAATGCATCATTACTGTACGCCATTAGGCGAGGAAAAAATGACAATGCATGAAATATAATGAGTGCTGTGGACTCGTTGTTAAGAGATGTAACAGCGAAAGCTGCGGCTAACGAGCCTTTGTGCATTTAGGAGCTCGATTCAGGACCTCATTTGAGAGAGAGAGAGAGAGAGAGAGAGAGAGAGAGAGAGAAGAGAAGAGAGAGAGAGAGAGTGTAAAGAGTAGTTTAAGAAAAGAAATGGTTATATATATATATATATATATATATATATATATATATATATATATATATATATATATGTATATATATATATATATATACTCAATATCATATATATAAGATATTATATACATATATATATATATATATATATATATATATATATATATATATATATATATATATATATATATATATATATATATGTATATATATATATATATATATATATATATATATATATATATATATATATATATATATATATATATATATGTATATATATATTATTACATATGTATATACATACACATATATGAGAGAGAGAGAGTAGAAATCAGGTGGTCTGCAATGAATTCAAGGAAGATGAGGAAAGTGAAAGATTGTAATGAGAACTCTTGGGAATATGAGAAGTTACATCATCGTGAGTGTAATGTCATGTTAATGTTGCCTTCGTAATGAGGAGGATTTGAATGAGAGTGCACCATGGGGCAAAGGGAGTCGTATTAACGCATTTGTATTTTAATATTTTTTTAAGGCTTGTCGTTAGAGTGTGACATTTGTCACCGAAATGAAAAAGAGGGTGTTAAACGACTGACATTACGCCTTGTTAAACACCCAGACGAAGCAACATTTCCCGCACTTTGCTCACTTTCCCTTTTTATTTGTTTCGGTTTACTTTCTCCTTACAGGTCCTCTGACTGCATTTCCTCTTGGATCAGTACTTCTTTGTTGGATGGGTCGATATCGCACTCGGCTAGCACTCTCCTCGGCCCGCGTTCGATTCTCCGGCCGGCCAGTGAAGAATTAGGAGGAATTTATTTTCTGGTGATAGTAATTCAGTTCTCAGTATAATGTGGTTCAGTTCAAAATAAGCTGTAGGTCCCGTTGCTAGGTGACCAGTTGGTTTCTTAGCCACGTAAATTAAGTCAATCGCCAGGGCCAGCCTAGGAGAGCTTTTTAATTAGCTCAGTGGTCTGGTTAAACTAAGGTATACTTAACTTTTTCTTGTATTAGCAGCTCTATTTTTGTTTTCTTGATGTCAAGGTCTTACAGATTTTTATTATGATATTAGTTATATTTAGTCTCAGTAAAAAAACTGCGAGAATAAGCTCGAGGATACTGGAAAATCCATTACATATTACCCATAAAGTTTTACCGACGGAGAGAGAGTGGGACATGACCGACACAGGTAATATCTCCCCACATAACCCCACCACCAAGAGTTAGAAGTCCCTCGTTTTCCATTCATTTCTCCAGCTTTTCAGGCCTGTTGAATACCCTTTAGCCCCTGCCAGCAACGACCTTTTCCTTTTAGCTAAAATCGTGCTTATCACTGATGTTCTTACATTGTCTTTCAAGTCTCTCATTACAACATTCTCTTTTTGCGTCTATGGGTCTCTGTTTAGTGTGGGCATGAATATCAACCCATCTCCATCGTGATTACTGATTTGTATGTTTGTAACACGTGACTAATTATGGAGTTTTGTCACACTATGCACAAATATTTAGCCACAAATATCATTTAATATCGAGTTTTGTCTAGTTCTTGGTTGATATGGATTCTGAGTACCGATCCTGAATTCGACAGTAATTGTATAGCAGAGTCGATATCATCTTATATCTGTTTTGAAAGCCGGGTAGGCAGTCACTGCCTATCGTTGTATCTAAATCATAGGCCTGATTTCGAATCCTAGCCGGCGCAGAAGCACTTTGGGTGCAAGTTATTCCCAAAGTATAGCGAATTCGTTATTAAACGTTATGTTTTGCACATATATATAATTATATATATATAATATATATATATATATATATATATATATATATATACATACATATATATATATATATATATATATATATATATATATATATATATATATATATATAATAATGTGTGTGTGTGTGTGTGTGTGTGTGTGTGTGTGTGTGTGTGTGTGTGTGTGTATGTGTGTGTGTGTGAATAGAAACGAAGAGAGAATTAGCAAAAGAAGCTATGTATATTAGCCCCTTGAAGGATAGGAAACATGTATAAAACTTTCATGCATTTGGTTTTAGCTGTCTCAAAGTAGTTGTGAAGCATTATTATATCTGTTCACTAACATTAAACATTCTTCTAAAGTTGAACGACATAATTGTTTTCTCGTGGCTTGGTAATCTTAACTGATTTATCTTATTTTGTATTGAAATATAATTCTTTATCATTTTGAAATTTTCACTTTAATACTGTCTTGTCAGTATTTCCCTGATTTATCTATTTCTTCATCATACGATTATACAATATCCTCTCATTCTTTAAATAGCTCTCAGTAATAATTTTGGTGATGGTTCATTCCAGCTTACATAATTCTGTAAACAGTTTCAGGAATAAACCTATGTTGTTCCCATTGCAGACTCCAATTTATTTTGTCTTCCCTAAGCAGAGGTAAAATGTTTTTACTTTTTAGCCTCGAGATCATCTGATAGCTGATAAAGCATCTTAGCATAACAGAGACAAGAAATTCTTCCCCGTTGGTTTGGTGTAGCGTGAAATTTCTTTTGGGTCACCTGATACCATCTTGATTTTTCCACCACCACCACCACCGGTTGTCACACTCTTGTGTATACAGCGCATTTTTTCAGGCATATTTTTCTTACTTGTTCTTGTGCAATGTTACTTACACATTTTGGACGAGTTATTATATTTTCGTCAGTTGTTTTTAGTTTTTATCTAGAATAGTTATTGTTTCACCTTCGTGCAAATAGTTTTGAAGTGTTAATAATTGCTAATTATTTGTCCTTTATCTTTCAAGTGCAAGAAGCGTAGCAAATATTTTTTCACCTTTTCTTACAAGCCTATAAGACAAAGAAGAAATTAAACTTGTTGATGCTAGGTCAGTATCCCAAGGATTCTTAATCACATGATTACTATATCTCTTTTTAACTTTTTGTCAAGCAAATGGTGAACGTTTGTATCTGTTCCACATAACCTTTCCGAAGAAGCCGATTAATAACAGTTTTGCTATGCTACCAAGAGCTGGTTGCAGCCATAACCATGCTTGCCTACTCTAGTTCACTTAAAAATGATGGGTATTGTTCTGCTTTGCCAAAGTAAAAAGTCAACATTTTTCGATTGTGCTGGGCTGTGACTTGAGTATAGAAATCAAGGGCTCGATCGAGAGATAAGTGTCTGAGTTTTGCATTCCTGTTTTCTTGAGCTAGTTAAAAGTACTGTTCCTAGCGTTTTATTTATGCATTAAATGTTGCGTGAAAGGTAAATCTGGTAAGGAAACAACGAGAACTAGGTCTTCTTGAGGTCTGTAGAGTATATTTGCCCAGTAGTGCAAATGGCAATAAAAAGTGCAATGTATATTTGACGACCGCCAAGAGCTATACTGTACATACCTGAGCACTTTACAGCATTCGTAAGGATAGATATGAATTGTGTATAAACCAAGAACATAAAACGTTGCCCTACAAAATACTGTTGTGCACCACATTTCACGCCTTTTATCAACCAGATAACTCTCAAAACACATAAAATGTCTATGACTTGGCGTGACATTCTAAAGGAGAGCGACTATTAAAACCCAGTAGAGCAAAGAAAGGAAAAGTAAACATTCCGTTTTATGGCTTAAAAAAAAACGTAAATTAACCAAATAACAACAGCGCAATAGACATATAAATTTATGTCTGGTTTGATAAAATCCATTGCAGTAAGAGAGAGAATCGTGTATGGAGGAATACCAAGAACCGAGAATATTATTGTTAGGTGGTATATATAGCAAATAGCAAATGATATGTAAGAGGGAGAGAGAGAGAGAGAGAGAGAGAGAGAGAGAGAGAGAGAGAGAGAGAGAGAGAGAGAGAGAGAGGTTTTTTAAGAAACTGTCAATCGCTTTGTTAATGGCCGGTGCCTCACTTTTGATGTGGAGTGTCAGAGCGTATCCGGCTGTTCGGTGCTTATAGCTTCAGCTTTGATGTTCAGAACACCTGGTTTTTTCTGTCGCGGTGTTCAACCTTTGACGGTGAACAGTTAAGCTTGTGTTGTTATTGTTTTTTCCTTGGCTTTGCAAAACAGTTGTCGTAAGTTATTTCTCTCTTACTCTCGTCTTTATCGTTTGATGTTTCTCCTCTCGAACTTTCTTCTTTAGTTGCCAGTGTCTCGGGCATTCTTCAGGAGCCTATTCAGAAAGTGCATATATTGGGTTGCTTTGTCATGTAAAACTGTGTTGTTTTTATGTGTTGATATATTCACTCTATCTATTACCACGCTTACGATACTGTGCAGTGTAGCGTAGCCCATTTATGAGTGTGTGGAGAGAAGTCTTTTGAATAGGCTGAACTCCCACGAAATTTGGTTAAATTGTTTGATTATCTTTTGAACTCTCCAATTGTAAACTTACAGATATGCTTCAGTTATTGTAAAGGATTCCGTGTAATTAAAATGTATGGACTAAACGATGAATGAAATGCCTCTCAGGTCATACTTCCATATTTTACAGATGGTTTATGATGTCCTTGACCTCGCACATATTTAATTTCCTACTTCCTATCTCAAGATCATGCGGTTTTCATTTTCAGTCCGACCGTATTAATTCCTTTTTTCCATCCTCATGAACATAGTTTTGCTCTCCTAAATTCTCTTAGTGATAATTAAATGAACTGTCAGCAGTTCCGACGTCATGATATGTATAATGAGCAGTTTTCAGGATAAATTTTTGTTCTACAGTGCACACTAGAACTCACTGCTTTCGTTTATTACGTTTCTGGTAAAGATCTTTGAAAGTCAGTAGGTACAATGAAATTGCCAAAGTGGACAAAAAGAAGACAGCTCTGTGATCACGTATCAGCAAAAGAAGGGTATGACACCCCAGAAAACCACATGTACAGCTAGTGCTCCCATTCCTGTTCCACTTAATTCAAGGTGATAAGGAACAACACAGAAGATTACACCATTCGTCACAAATAAATGGATGAATTGACTGCATTGTTTTGAACTTTGACTGTTCCTCATCGCTGAGGCTATGTCCATCATAGCTAGCTCAGTCCTTTTGTCGAACAACTTGGAAATGTGCAGTATGTCCACAAGATGGAACTCTTGTTAACCAGGACAAATTTTGAACAGAGTGCAAATTTCCAGGATGTTTTTGCCACATCTTCAGGGTCATCCAGTTGATTTCTACAGGAGGTTAGTAACCCAGGATGACACTTGTGGTCAGTACTTTGAACCTGAAAGAGAAAAAAATCAAAACTAGCAATGGAAACATCATGGTTCTCAAAAATGTCAGTAAGTTTCATACGCCTGCAAGGTCTTTGTGCCTTAGTTTTATGATGATCTCATGAGGATATACACTGTCAGAATTTGACAATTTAAAAAAAGAAACTCAGAAGAAATGCAAAGATCAGCTGTTGGTGAGTATGCTGTTGACACAGGACAATGTCTCCGTTCACACAATGCAGGTGGCTTAGCTGGAGCTGCCAACTTCAGCACATTCTTGACTTCTTGCTGTTTCCTAAACTCACAAATCACATTAGCGGTCACTTTTTGGAGCCGCAGAGAAGTTGTACACTTTGCGGAAGAGCGTTTTGGGAGCCAAGAATGCATCCTTCTTTTGCAACAGGATAGCAATGCTTGACCATTGGTGGACTGGTTGGTTTGAAGTTAATGGAGGCTGTTTATCCTTTTTTTGAGTTACTTTCAGGGAGCTTCCTGTATGTAAATTTCACTTCATTAGCTTTCTCTTAGAATATTTAATACTGCATTTTGCCCAGTCTTACATGAACCCAAAGGGAAATCTTGTTGCTATGTACTTTTTATATTAATATTACTGACCATTAAACTAAAAATCTTACGCAAGAGGCTCTGATAGTTTTCCAGTGGCTACTCTTTTTGTGATTTGCAAAAAAAGCATAATTCTTGTCATGATACTTGAAATACATATCAGAGAGACACGCAATGGATGATAATAAATCTGAATTTTATGGAAGAACTTAACAAAGATTTTGCATATACAAGAGTACTGAAAAATTGAGATTCAAGAGGTCATTGTGTTATTAGGATGTTGTGTACCTTGATATCTGGAACTAAACTGTGGTCAGTTGTTCAACCTGCAAACACTACATTTAGCAGCAACCCCACAGAGAATTTTTCAAATTATTATAGCTACAATCCTGGACTGGGTGGGCAGAGATATACCTGTAGATTACATCAGTGTAGCTCTTGTAGCATATCAGACTGGAATGACTTGATTAAAGACCTATATTCACATTCTCGAGAAAAGATTTTACTGTGAAAGGAAAATGTTAACCTGAGAGGAGGACACTGCAATGCTGATACGAGAACAAAGAGCGCAGTTCAGACTTGCTCAGTAACATTGTGGGGTAAATGAAAGCAACTATGAGAAGGTGTAATGTACAGAAAACTAGATTCTAGTCTTAAGTATAACTTTAAATATCTAGATCCCAAGATCCAGGAGCTGTCATAAAGAGTAAAAGCTGTCGGAGGCAAGAGTATTGCAAAAATGTTGGTGACCACTTTGGCTTTAGACAGAACTGCATTAACATCAAGGCTCCAGAAGAGAAATAGCACTTCCTTACCGATAACATTTCAGTCTCATTTAACTAATCCTATTACAACTGGTATTGTGAGAGATGTCATTATGAATTTACCAAATGATAATACACTGGGGCTGTGATGGGCCCTACAGAAGCTTTCAAGTATTGCTACCAACTCATTCACATTTTGCTTTACTACATTAATCATTACAAGTATAATTCTTTGTTTCTCTTAGATTCCATGCTTTTAGTTCACTTAATACCATTAATTGAAATGAGGCTGAAAGATGCAGCTGACCCTGACAAATACCAGCCAACTGTAGTCACTACAGTTACATCAAAGATACTTGAGTCTGTTCTTTTATTGAGGCTTTTCCTCTTTCTACATACATCAGACAAGTAGTCTAGATTTATAGCCAACCATTCAGCCGACACTTGCATGTATATCTTGAAAAAAATATGTTAACTATTACTATTAGACTCCTGTTTTCTTGTTTTGTTGGTGCTGGAAAAGTGTCTATCAGAGTAAACTACCTTAAAGTCCTCTTGAAGCTTCATAAAAGAGGAACACACATTTAAATG
This sequence comes from Macrobrachium rosenbergii, assembly GCF_040412425.1. NCBI lineage: Eukaryota > Metazoa > Arthropoda > Malacostraca > Decapoda > Palaemonidae > Macrobrachium > Macrobrachium rosenbergii. The sequence goes on along the minus strand of NC_089792.1, from coordinate 39,235,048 downwards.
GCTTATTACAATGGTGGTTTTAATGCAGCAGTTCAATGTCAAATGGGATAATGTATTGCCAGATAGCTTTAGCTCCTTAAATGGACTTTGTTCATGGTGGCACTCTCTCAGCTTATCTTTGTAGTATAATTACATATGTCCTGAATCTCAGACTGAACTCACTCCCTAGGGTGCACTGGTAACTAATGACAAATAACAGCCTCTTCTACTCAGATGATATAGTTCTATCCATTCTATCAATTCAAGGTCTCCAGCGACGAATTGACAGCTGCCACAGGGATGCAGATGAATTTGACAAAATGTACTGTAGTGAAGGCATGAGTAAGAGGCAGCATCTACAAACTTATTAATTTATTCAAAACAACAAACAGAAAGGTCAAGACAGAAAAGGTCAAGGGCTCTTGCAAATGAAGTGTAGTGCCTGATACAAGGTGAACAAAATAGAGATTAATATACAGTTAACTGTATTTGTTGGAGAGTGGAGAATGGTACATAATTCTCTGTACAAGTTGCAAATAGAGTTCTGATAAAATGGCTGGAAAGCTGACATTGTATTGCCTCTATTAGGAATGATACATATGACGTGACATTATTATGAACGACAGTATGCATAAAAAGGATGTACAATGTTGGCTGTGTTTCTTATGTGCATGTGCATGGCGTGTATGTCAGGAGATGCTTGTTGCGAGGAGCTGATACCATAGGGTATGAGTTTGGGCAGCCAGGTAAGATGGACGATTGTGTATGTCTGTGTGGGACCCTACAGGACTCCCCCCCCCCTTAGAGAGGCCTATGTTTGTAGGTCGGTGTCTGGGAGGTATGCTTGTTTAAGGTGATCGATGGAGACCAAGACAGTCCTGCCGCCAACTCTCATCTGGTAGGCCTTGTCTCTTCTTTGGATGATCCAATATGGTCATGAGTAGGCTGGGGAGAGGGAGCTCTGTGTGCGTACACTCTTATGAATGCCTATTTTATGTTCTGCAGTTCTTGGGGACGTACATTTTTCTGGCCAAGTCGTATGTTGTCTTGGCCGGCATTATCTGTTCTAATGCTTTATGGATGTTGGATGGGGATGTCGGCTCATTGGATGTTGAAAGATGTCTGCCGGCAATGTTAATGCTTGTCCATACAGGGCATCTGCTGGAGATGCATTGAATGCCATGTGTGGTGACATTCTTAGGCCCAGTAGGACCCTAGGTAACTCCTTTCTCCAACTCCTGCCTAGACATCTGGCGGTGAGTGATGCTTTCAACGATCGGTGTAGCCTTTTGACAGTGCCAGTGGGTTTTGGATTGTACAGTAGGCCGCTGTGTACTGTCTTTGTCCCCAAACTGTCTGCAAGGAACGTCCATAAACTGGACATGAAGTTGGACCCCCGTCACTCATGGTGATCTGTGGGACTCCATGTCTGCTGACCCAACTGATGAGAGCTTTCACACAACTCTCCACCGTCTGTTGCTATATTGGTATTGCTTCTGGCCACCTGGTGTTTTTGTCAATGGTGGTGAACAGACCTCTACCGCCCCTCGGTGGGGGGTAGAGGGCACACTATGTCAGCATGGATGTGGGCGAGATGGTGGTGTATTGTGTGGAACTCTTTTATTCCAATCTCTACTTGTCTCGTTATTTTTAGCATCTGACACGGAACGCATTCTCTTGTCCACTTTTTGATATTGGCTTTCATTCCCCACCTGATGTGCTGCTCTGCTACAATTTGGGTGGTTGCGCACTCTGATGGGTGGGACAGGTTGTGGGCGAGGTTGAAAGCCTTCCTTCTGAGGCCTTCTGACAGTTAGGGACGAGGACATCTGGTATGTGTTTCGCAGGTGATGGTTGTCTCTCCATTGTTGATAGATAGGTCATTCCACTTGAGGGCAGGGTTGTCCCACCACAGTTGCTATAGGTCCATGTTGTCGTTTTGTGCCTCTGCTATTTCAGGATAGGCCATCCTGATCTGGATGGTGTTGGTGCTGTTTCTCGATAGAGCATCAGCCACAGTGTTTGAAGAGCCCTTCAGGTACTTGATGGCGCAGGAGTGTTCAGCTATTGCTGACCATGCATCTGTGGTTTTTGTAAAGGTGTGCACCAAGGGTTGGTGGTCTGTTTGTATGACAAACTGCCGTCCTTCGAGCATGTGGTAGACGTGGCGGATGGCTTTGTGAACTGCCAGCAACTCTCTTTCAAATGTGTAGTACTTTTGTTCTGCGGCCATTAACTTTTTGCTGAAGAACGCCAGCAGTCAACAACCATCATCTGTGTCCTGCGCCAGTACCGATCTCATCACTGTGTTACTTGTGGCAGTCATCAAAGTGAGGGACCTTGTGGGTAGAGGAGGGATTAATGTGGCTGCAGAGGAAATTGCCTGTTTTGCTAATAAAAATGCATTATCTTGAATATTTGACCAGCATAGTTTTTTTGGTTTTCCCTTTAAACAATTGTATATTGGACTCATGATTTTAGCAATATTGGGCATAAATTGATGATAGTAGTTAATTAGCCCTGGAAATTTTATACTGTTTTTTGATTGTGGCTGGTGTCAAGAAGTTGGTGGTTGCTTTTACTTTTGCTAGGAGGGTTTAATGCCATCTGGGGCTTATTTGATGTCCCAGGAATTTCCACCGTTGCCTTTGCCTGCTCACATTTGTCTTCCCTTCCTACAAGTCCATTTTCTTTGAATTTTTGTAGCATCCTTTTGACATCTTTTAGGTGTTGCTTGAGGTTGGGACTAAATACGAGGATGTCGTCAACATAGACAATGCAGAAGGGAAGATCTCCCAAGAGCTCATCCATTAGTCTTTGGAAGGTTGTCTCTGTGTTCCAAAGGCTGAGGCAGCTGTAATTGAACATGTAGGTGCCAAAGGGAGTGATATTCACTGTCTTCTCTACGTCTTCCTTCGCTGTTGAACTTTAGCCAATGCCCCTTCACCAGATATATTTTGGTGAAGACTTTGCACCATTCATTTAGTTGATGATGTCTGCTATATTTGGCTACGGGTATCTGTTTTAACGTTTAGCTGCTGATAGTCTCCACACAGCCGTTATGTTCTGTCAGGTTTTGATACCATGTGGAGGGGGGATGCCCATGGGCTGGGGGCTTTCTGGCATATTCCTGCCTTCTCCATTTGCCTGAATATTTGTTTGGCACATGCCAGTTTTTCTCAGGCCAAATGTCTGAAGCGGGTATGGACTGTGGGACCTTCTGTTCCTATGTGTTGCTAGATGTTGTGCTTTGCTGGTTTGGTTAAAGTCGTGCTGCAGGTCGTCTTTGAAGACCTCTGGGAACTCCTGTAGAAGGCGGCGTGTTTCTGGCAGTGGGGTGGCTGATGCGATGGGTACAGTTTGTCGTACCTGCTGTTGTGGTGACAATACAGTGGTGGGTTGCTTTATTCGTTGTTGTGGTGATGATTTGGGGGCGTTTTTCAGGATCAACTGTTTTGATGCTATGTCCACCAGCAGGTTGTGTTCTTTTAGGAAGTCATTTCTAAAAGCACTAATGTTACGTCTGCTGTGATGAACGTCCAGCTGTAGCCTTTCCTGTTGAATGCCAATTTCATGGTTAGCCTCCTGTATGTCTTGAGTGGTGCTCCACTATTGGTGGATACATGGATGTTGGTGGGTGGGGCAGGGTTGAGTCGTTTGTGCGACTGGCTGGCACGAGTGATTCCTGTTGGCGATGGGAATTCTGTGTTCGACCTCTTGTCCCTTACGAAGAAGCATGTTGAGCCTTTTGTGTTCATACCTGGAAGAAAGACAGCAGAAAGCAGGCACAACTTCTCTTACAAGGCAACCAGTCTGCTCACAGCTGATGTTTAGTTGTTTGGGTCGCTGATGTGACTCTTTCATGTTTTATGAGAACAGGCAGCCTTAGTCACATTTGCTGGCCTTTCTTCCAAACTTCCAGTGGAAGGAGCACATTCCCTCTGGTGGTTCGTTTTTCTTTTGCCTGGTCTTTCTGTTGTTGAATTGTTTGGGGAAGTTCTGCTTTTGGATGGGGTGGCCAGTTCCTCTGTGTTGCTGTTGGATTCTGTGTCAGTTGACTGCTGGGACTGTTGTGCTGCTGCTGCTATGGGTGGTTGGGTGGGCTCTGCTGTTTTATGGGCCATGTGTACTGCAGCAACCAAACTTAAGAATTCAGTGGGCATGGTGGAGGTGTTGGGTATGGCCGCCACTGTTTGGCACGGCAGTTTTGTGAAGAGGACCTCTTTCACAGGTTCCAGGGTTGACTTGGGTTGCCTGTCTGCGGCAGGTAGTGTTACCAGCCACTGCAATTGCTTGTAAACGTGCGATGGCTGCTTGTCTCCTATGGCTGCTCCCACATTGTCCAAAAACCTCTTGTTTCTTAGGGCGGGTGGCATGCTGAAGATGATTTCATAGGTGACAGGGGTTTTAAGTTCTGTGAGCCATTCTGCAACTTGCTCAAAAACGTTGTCTGGCTGGAATTCAAGGACTTCTGCATTGCATGCCAAGGGGGTGATTTTCTTCGACCAGAGGATTGTCTCCGGCCTGAAGAACCAAGCTTCTGAGTTAAGGAGCATAAAGAGGGCAGACTTATGGAAGACGGCAGCAACGCTGTCACTGGAGAGGCTTGCATCGTTGGGGCTGGCTGGGCTAGTCATCACCGTGGTGCCAATGATAGCGAAGGTGTGAGTAAAAGGCAGCGTCTACCAACTTACTAATTTATTCAAAACGACAAAACAGAAAGGTCGTGGGCTTTTGTGATCGGAAATGCTGTGCCTGGGAGGTGAAACAAAACTGAGATTAATGTACAGTCAACTGTGTTTGTTTGAGAATGGAGAATGGTACATAATTCTGTATACAAGTTGTGAACAGAGTTCTGCTATTGTATTCTTTTAAGAATGATACATTTAACTTGACATTATTATGAATGACAGTATACATAAAAAGGATGTATGATGTTGGCTGTGTTTCCTATGTGCGTGTGCATGGCATGTATGCCAGGAGATGATTGTTGTGAGGAGCTGATGCCCGTAGGTTATGGGTTCGGACTACCAGGTAAGATGGACGATTGTGTAGGTCCGTGTGGGACCCTACAGTACAACGGAACCAAGACGCAGTGCATGTCGCTGCTCCCTAGATTGCTTAAACACGTTGAAGAGCCACAGACATTTCTCAGAAATCACCGTCTGGGATTTGTACTTGAATTCACGTATTAAGGGCACCTTAACACGGTCAACCTAAATAATACGGCTTACATAGAAGAGAGAAGCCTTAAGCAATGTATGACTGGCAATAAGATCGCAAGAAGATTTCTGTTCTGTCACCAAGGAACCAAATTGCTGCTCTTCGCTGCTGCTGCCATCGAGTATATTGTTGCTTTCTGTGGAAGAAATAGACCAGGTAGACCAAAGACGTATTGCTGTTGGTCACAATGACATTCTGAGGCACCCCACTAACACATCTTGCTATGATTCTTCTATACAGATGCTTACAGCACGTAATTACAATCGTTAGGTGTAACACGTCCAGTCTGACAATAACAAAGCATCAGTCCACTTAACAAAGCCATCCTAGATAGTGAAGTGAGAAGATCTAAATCGCCGGGATGATCCGATAATGAGAGTACTGTTTCAATCGGCTGGTGTGTTTTTTTATCAAGTTTCATCTCAAAATGATACATAAGCTTCATTATTTATTTCACAATTTTTGCTATTTCATTATTATTATTATTATTATTATTATTATTATTATTATTATTATTATTATTATTATTATTCCTCAGTCTTAATGCATTATAATATTTGTTTTCCTCATTATCTGCGGCCATTGAAGGATGGCATTGGTTAGACACACTTATCCTCTTTAGTGTATGCCTTCCTCTGTTTTAAGCACCGCTTTATTTTGATTTTTCGAGTTTCACGTTACCGTCAACGATGTTGTTGTCAGTGCCATTCTTGTTATTAAGAAATATCTTAGCATCTTTACGGTCCCCTCTGAACTCTGTTCTTTAACTTCAACTAACCCGTCGCTACCATTTTTATGCATTTTAAAGGTATTTATTGTTATTATTATTTTTTTTCTTTAAGAGTAGCCGTTCATTCTTCCTTTTTAACATATTGCACCTCCATACTAGGTATACATTGTTTCTGATATTAATCCGAAAAAAATTATTTTTTATTATTTACTATTAATACCAATGTTCGAGTGAAACTGCTCAGTTTTATTTTTTTTATTCAAGCTTAATTTATAAATGTGTATTGTATTGTATCTGCTTGTGTATTTGTACACGGCTTTCAGCTCAAATAAAGATTGTTATTATTAGATTCTGCATGCGGGAAAAAATTTTCAACTTTACAACCCTATTTGTCTCTGCTCACTAAAAAAATATATTGTTGATTGTGTTTATACATATATATATATATATATATATATATATATATATATATATATATATATATATATATATATATATATATATATATATATATATATATATATATATATATATATATATATATATATATATATAATATAATATATAATATATATATATATATATATATATATATATATATATATATATATATATATATATATATATATATATATATATATATAATGTATATATATATATATATATATATATATATATATATATATATATATATATATATATATATAATATATAATATATATATATATATATATATATATATATATATATATATATATATATATATATATATATATATATTATAATATATATATATATATATATATATATATATATAAATACATACAGTATATACACAATGTGTGTATATGTGTGTGTTTGTCAAGAAAAACCTATATAACAATATAGTTAATGAACATTCTTTTTGTTAAAGATTGTTTCATACTTACTAACCTGTATCTTAAAACCTGAACTGCATTCATTGTATTATGCAAGAGTAAAAGATCAACATGAAATCACTTTTATACTAAAATCCCTAGACTTTTATATGCCACCACAAAGCAATCATTGCATCTTGCTTTGAGCGCTTTATTGATTTTTTTGCCGTTTATATTAGTTCCCAGTTTCATGACATTATTATTATTATTATTATTATTATTATTATTATTATTATTATTATTATTATTATTACTGACTTAGTAAAGTTCATGTGGTAGGCCCACTGGCACTTTTTTTTGGCTTTTAATAATTTAGATGAATTGATGATAATAAATTCTCCCCTCAACAAACTAGCTCTATATTCCGCTTTTTCTTGATGAAAGTTGATTTTATTTAAGGGAAAATAGGATTTTTTTATTATGCAGTTTAGCATTTGTGTGAGGCTGTAGGTCTCACGTTGTTTTAGGAAGTGTATTTTTGAGCGAAAATTTATTTTTATATGCAAATGTATGTTCCATCTCAAGCACTCATTTACAAAGTCTCTTGCTAATAAAAAGAGATTGTAGAAGTAGGTTGAGGACTTATGCACATTCAAAGAAGTTGAGTTGATTTATAGAAAACATACTTTTTCCTAACTGTATGTTTGTTTCATTACAGAATTACAAATACACGCACAGACATACCCACTTGCATTTATTGATAAGATTCCTCATGGATAAAAATTGATAAAAAAACAGGCTCTAAGCTTCCATAATACTGATAACTTAATTGTAAGTTTATTTCATGACAGAATGAGATGACACTGTTACAAACCCAATTCACTCACACTTCACGCGTCTATTTGTAATATCTCTTGTAAATGAGAGCATCCCATATTTAGGTTGTAATACCTAACTTTATTTAAATACATAAAATTGGATTTTATTATGAGAAAAACATGATTTTTACCGAATACTTTCATGTTTGTTGCGTTCTGAATTACGCGCACGCACAACCGATTGTTTGCTAGGATTCCTTATAATATGGACAGTTAAAGAAATAAGATGTGAAGCTTTTTCTTCTTTTAAGGAAAATGCGGTTTTACTATAAGAAAACTGCATTATGTTATTAAATAAAAAGATGTATATAGCTGGTGAATGCATCGTGTAGACGTAGGAGGTATATGGAATAAAAGTCGACACTAATTCGTAATTTCCTTTGAAGCGCCTTTTTTTGTAACTGGCTCTTCTTTCATACAGATATCAAATGAACAGTAATATTAAACTGGTTAAAAACAGTACCTCAGCGAGCGAGACCGAAACATATCAAATTATGGGATGAAAACCGTATGAATGGATGAAAGAAAGAAAAAAAAAAAAATCTTGGACACGTACTGTCGTGTAATATGAGAAGAGTGCCGGAAATAATGAAATAATAAAAAGGTTCCTGGGATTTAGCGTGAGCACGGAAAACTGGGCCCTATATCCAAGGATGCGTAAGACCGTAATGGGGTTGGTCGGGAAGATACCATAGCCCAGGTATGTTCCTGACACTAAGAACAATACTAGTGCCATATTTTGACACCCTGCGCCAAGGACCATGCCTCTGCACTCAGGGACAGACTGGCACCGTCATGTGAAAATAGGCGGAGGAAAGCTTTGATAGTGATGTTGAGGAATACAACGGTTGAACGAGTGGTATTCTATTTTTTTCTTTCATTCATTTTCCTTGAATAATAAAAAAATTCATTTTTTTTTTTTTGTACTGCTTCTTCCTTCCTGTGTGGACTCCTCATAGGTCTTAAATATCCATTTGAATATTCATTGTAAGAAACTGCTTTGATTTGAAAGAAATTTATACAGTAACAACCATAATGCATTGAGGGAAACTCATACTGAAGATTATGAGTTAAATTTTCCAGTGCAAACTGTGTACAGAGACCACTGTTTTCAGTTGTCTTATTTCTGGCTTTTGTCTCGTTCATTCCTAACATACATTTCAAGGTCACAGGAAGCTGCACTGTTATATAATTTTTTGAATGGTGATTATTATTAAAATTAGATTCTCTCCAAGAAAAAAATTTATTTCTCTCTCTCTACTCTCTCTCTCTCTCTGATAGACTTCTCTTATGAGTTCTTTCACTAATTTTCCAACAAAATTAGGTCTCCAATTAAGATGAAACTTTTTCCCTGAAATTTTCCCCAGATACCACAAAATTTAAAAATATTCTTCTCCATTTATGGGTGTGTCCAAAAGGTTTCTCCAAAGTACTTTTCTGAGTTGCAATGCTGTTTGTAACATTGATGCTTCTGAAAAGATTTTTATCCTGTATCACCTTTATACCTGCATTTCTGGAATACATTTCTATAAGATCCATATCTTTATTTCTTTCAATGAGATCTGAATTTAGTTGGTAACCATTTTGGGATGGAAAACATTGCTGAGCAAACAGATGATAAATTTTTACACCAACAATTTAGTTCAATTACATACTTAGAGAACCTGGGATCATTGAGAGATTTCTTTTTATAATTTTTGAGTTTCGCTGTAGAAAACATGGGAACATGTTTTATACAAGGTGTTTTCATTCAGTTCAGATCTTACAAATATTGTATGTATATTTAAAAATATGCTATATATATTCATTCATATATATATTATATATATATAATATATATATATATATATATATATATATATATATATATATATATATATATTATATATATATATATATAATATATATATTATATAGCTATATATATATATATATATATGTATATATAGATATATATATATATATATATATATATATATATATATATATATATGTATATATATATATATATATATATATATATATATATATATATATATAACATTTATATTATATATATATATATATTAGACCTACCAAAACAAAAAATAAATATTTTAAGAGGTTTTACAAAAGATTAGGCCCAACAGGCTCAGAAGCAGGGAAGAGTCAATTAAAAGATTATACAGGGAAAGAGACTGACCACCAAAAATGACCGTGGAAAGAATAAGCTGATTACATATTTATAAAAGTACAACTCAATAATTCTCCTTTTGGTAAACAATAAAAATTTTTGCAAAATGAACATTTTCACAAAAAAAATATATTAAACATACAAATACATAGAAAATATATATAAGGTAACTAATTAGTAATTAAGTCAGTGATTTTATCTTTAAGGTCATTCTTGAACATTTTACTAATACAGGGGTCCAAATAATACATGCCAGGGCTAAGGTTAAAATTACAACTGGAAGTAAGCTGTATAATAGCAGATTCTAAAAGATTTCGTGAAGAGAAATCTTTCGATCTGGCAATCACTGAACTTTCAGTCCAATTTATCCTGTGAGAGTTTTCACTTAAATGAATGAATATTGCATTGGATGTTTGCCCAGTTTTGACAGAATACGTATACTGTTTAATCTGCAATTTCTAACCTTACTGCATTGGCCAATATAAAAAGAAGGGCAGTCGAAGCATGGAATTTTATATATTCTTGCTTTCCAAAGGGCTATTTTTTATTAACATTCCTTATAATGCTCCTTATAGGAAAAAAACGAGGTTGACATTAAAAGATTTTAACAATGATTTTATGGTTTCAAAACTACTAAGATAAGGCAGCCAAGAATGTGCTTAGGGTTTCTTCTCCATGTTACATTCACTATAAGCATTTTGTGGGCTGTATGACAGCAGATATCTAGTATATGTGAAGGATAACATAAATCCTTCCCTATTTCTCTTATGCATTCGATTTCTTGATCCAAATACTGGGGACTGAGAGTGCGCAATGCTCGTAAAAATATAGAAGAAAAAATTTATATTTTGATATTAATGTGGTGGCCTGAATAAAAATGGACATGAGTTAAGTTGTTAGTTGGTTTCCCTGTAAATACTGAATTTGCATTGAAATGGTTCTCTATGTATAAAAACATCTAAGAAAGTGAGGCAACTGCCTTTTGTCTAATTCTAAATTAAACTTAATGAATGGTACCTGGTTATTCAAATCAGAGAGTAAATCGTGTACATCAATACCAGCAGGCAAAA
>NC_089792.1:39169138-39219138 GCF_040412425.1 Macrobrachium rosenbergii | reverse complement strand
TCAGAAGTCCTGATTCTCGTCCGTCGCTGGTTCGACCTCACGGACGGTGGACTTATTATCAACTAAAATTCCTCTTCGGTAACATATATATGAAAATATATTATTTCCGAGGTAGAGTGAATTGGATATTAGCGACGTTTGTAGCTGACGATTGTATATGAATCACGGTGATGTGATAAATAGTCATATTATGGCTACGCACACAAACGCACTCACACGGTCAACATGGCTGAGGGTGGATATCGCTCCAAAACGCAAAACACCTGAGTTCGACGGGTGAGTTGGATGGGAGATGTTATTCACTTATACCCCTCTTGTGGCCGATTTCGTTAGGTGCGTCACTCAGTCCCGATTCCTCGTCCGTCGCTGGTCGACCTCACGGGATGGTGGACTTATTATCAACTAAAATTCCCTTCGGTAACATATGAAAATATATTACTTCCGAGGTAGAGAATTGGATATTAAAAGGACGTTTGTATTTCATTGTATATGAATCACGGTGATGTGATAAATAGTCATAATATGGTTACGTGCGACAAACGCACTACACGGTCAACATGGCTGAGGTGGGTGATATCGCCCAAACGCAAACACCTGAGTTCGAATGGTGAGTTGATGGGGAGATGTTATTCACGATACCTCTTGTGGCCGATTTTGTTAGTGCGTCACTGTAGTCCTGATTCCTCGTCCGTCGCTGGTTCGACCTCACGGGACGGTGGACTTATTATCAACTAAAATTCCCCTCGGTAACATATATGAAAAATATATTATTTCCGAGGTAGAGTGAATTGATATTAAAGGTTTGTAGCTTTCTGATTGTATATGAATCACGGTGATGTGATAAATAGTCATATATATATATATATATATATATATATATATATATATATATATATATATATATATATATATATATATATATATATATATATATATATATATATATATATATATATATATATATATATATATATATATATATATATATATATATATATATATATATATGAACGTAGAGCTTTCCATCCAGCTACTGTAGACTTGTTTACTTTGTGAAGACGTCTACATATCTGTATGCATATATATATATATATATATATAGATATATATATATATATATATATATATATATATTATGAGCCAACTCTGCCCTAAGGATATTCAGGGTCCCAAAGGAAGCCGGCAACAGGTCACGTTCTTGTTAAGCAGTGAATTATAAACAAGGCTGTTCACTATGTGAACAAGTCCACAGTAATTGGACGAAAGATAATGTATATATATATATATATATATATATATATATATATATATATATGTATGTATGTATGTATGTATGTATGTATGTATGTATGTATGTATGTATGTATATGTATATATATATATATATATATATATATATATATATATATATATATATATATATATATATATATATATATAATAAATATATGTGCACTGTCCTCACCAGTTCCTAATAGTTCATTGAATGAAACTGGCATGAAAGAATAACACGGAGAATATAAACAAGAAAGGAAAATTAGAAAAGTGACTGAAATGAGAAATTACGATAATGGAGAACTGTATAAAATGAAATTTGTGGCAAGAGGCAAAAGAGCGAATACGAATCTTAAAAGTGACGTTGAAATTGAGCTAGAAAGTGGTAATTTATGTGTGAGTGTATGTGTATGTGTCAGAGAGAGAGAGAGAGAGAGAGAGAGAGAGAGAGAGAGAGAGAGAGAGAGAGAGAATGAATGCAGTAGAATCAAACCACCCTCCCTAATGGGCCCCTAGCTCACCTCCCTCCAGTGTGCAGCAGTTGTAAAATACTTTGGAATTGAATTTGCATACATATTGCCAACTTTATAGTCCATATGAAAAGAAGAGTTGGTTATAAAGACGAAGGTAACCCACATTACAGGGACAGTTGGCGGACGTGTTTATAGTGTGCAGCTTATAATTCGCCGGAATTGGTTGCCTGTATGTGGTGTGCTTGGCTTTGCTTGTTGCTCTTGCAGTTCCGGAGGTTTTCTTAACCCCGGCCGCTTGATTTTCATCTTTGTTCCTTCCAAGAATACCCCAACCGCCATTCCACTTTCTCATTACTATTATTCTTGTCTTGTTTGTTCTGCTGTTGTGGGGCTATAAATATGTTTCATTTGGCTGTTAAAAATCTGGATAAGGGAAGTGATCACTATGTCCGAATAATGAATATAATGAATGACTGAGCTTGAGTCTTCCCCAAGAAAATGAAATGAGGCAAAGCTGTGATAGAGTGTCAAGGGAAGTAAGATGGTTAATGTATATATTGGTGGCGAGGTATGGCCTAAGCATCGCAGAGCCATAATTAACGATAATGGCTGGCGTGACACAGAAGAAGAAAAACAGCCACAGTATCTCAGTATTAGAAATGAATTGTCAGGTAAGAGTTAAATTGGCAATATAGAAAACAGAATGAATTGAGGCATGGACTCAGGAGTGGATTAACCATTAAGCAAAATAAGCACGTGCTTAGGGCATCAATTAAGGGAAGGGGGCACCACATAAATTTTCCATAGCACGAATTTACCATAGTCCATGGGCCATATGGTGCAATACTGCGAATGGTGCAGCTGAACCAGGATCCGCAAAAAGGGGGCCCCACATTAAATTAAAATTTTACATACAATTATTATATAGAATAATAACAAGAGCATTCAGTGAGTGCCGACCTCCGCCAAGGATCATGAAATCGAAGGAAAAAAATTCCCCCACCCCCCCAACGTAAATGAAAGCAGGGGAAACTTTGTATGCAATCTATGAAATTTGTATACAATCTGTTATATTTTGAATTACATATATAAGGAGGGCACCAAAATCTTTAAGTGCTTAGGGTCCTTATGGTCTTAATCCGGCCCTGGGCCGCCATGATTTAATGACTTAGAACGGGATGTTGCACAAGGGTGGCATTTATTTACTGGTGCATAAGATGGAGGCTTTCATAACCGCAAAAAAGTGAAATGCAGAATTTTGACTATTAGGAAGTAGCTAGCTAAAAATTATATGGAAAAGAAACCAGACGATAAATTGACCACGTTTTTTGTTAAAAGGCTTCGCTAAAACGTGATAGAAATTTGTCAAAAAGGTAGGAAACCAGTAGCGAGATAATGAATACAACGTCAATTTTTATTATCATCATCAGAAGATGAACCCTTGTCATATGGGACAAGCCCTCAGGGACCATTGAATTGAAATTTAGGCTTCCAAAGAATATGGTGTTCATTTGAAAGTAGTTACAGAAGAGATCAGTTACTACAAAAGAAAAAAAATCAGAAATTAATAAGGATCTTAAATTAGAATGAAACGTTGCCCAGAAACCCACTCTCTTATATGAGAAAGAACACTGGTGACAATGATCCTTCGCAAGCTTATAATCGGAAATATTCTAATCATATGACCTTGCTTGTCCTCAGAGATGGTTTCGGATTTCACATAACCGTTCCCACTCTTAGGTCCATCAAAGTAGTTCACGTAGCATTATTCGGCAAGAGTTTGATTTTCCACCTGATTGCTTCGTAGATTAAGTCATACTCGTCAACCCCAGTCCGCTCAGATTGGAAAATAGTTTTCTAAAATTTATGCACTTTAGTCAAGTGTCCCACTATTCTTTCTCATTAAAGTCCATACAGTACATTCTAGTAAAACAGCTTCAACGAATGGTTACATTAGAAGCACAGTAGTTTTTCAAATGCTAAACAATTTAGTGGTGACTTAAATTTATAAATGACATATCCTTACTATTATTGTAATGATACCAAAAAGAGGAGCGATATATCCAGTAGGAATTAGTGAAAGTGGTAGATTTGTCATCGAGATTTGTCTATATCTGATTTGTACAAGTCGCTTTTTGTACATTTTAATTAATGTAGCTTGTCTCAAAACTAATGATGCCATCGTTTAAGATTTTTATTATATGCCTGAAGAATTCTCTTCCTGAAAATTTTATTACTTATCATAAACATGTTTCTGCAACAGAAATATATAAGGGTTACATTCGATGCACTGAATGCTGCGACAATATTCTGGAAGAAATGGAGAATCACTATTTACTAACAATTAATACCAGCATCTCAGTCCTCTACCATTTAAGCAACTTTTGGGGTTTTTGTATGGTGTGTAATGCTGTAAAATTGTATCCAAAATCAGTGGTATATAACACCTTATTCTTGGATGTAAAATAATGATAATTTCCACAATCATGTATATTTCAAATTGTGAAGGGGAAACCAGGTTGTAAATTAGTTTTAATGATCGTTTGTATTCCGCGAGATATAAGATTTCTTAATAAATCTGGGACATTCCAGATGAATATTTAACTTTCGTTTAACATTCTCCTAAGACCTATTTTTGCTATTAAAGGGTATTGAAAAAAATTTAAAAGGTAGGTTTCACTTGATTTAGGTTAAAAAGATTTTCTTCTTACCCCTGTTAACGAAGATGGGAGAAGTTTTGTTTCACCCTTATATGTTTTTGGGTATGCGCTAAGTAAATACCTCATGAACGGACCTATGTAGAGGAATAACATATAGGTAAACCCATTTATTTAAGGGCGCTTCTAAGTGAGTAGATATCTGCCTCCTACCAATGCTGGTTTGGCTATTTGTCGATACGGAAACCATCTCTTTCGTTATCATTTGTTACTGTCAGTAATGTATATGTAAAGAAAACGGGATGTCTGTAGTAATTATAAAATTAAAGCAAATGACAGCTGTAATTATATATAGCAAGTTTTCTTTTTAGTGTTCCTAACTGAAGTATGTCCTATAATGAGTGTTCTAACTCGTTTTGTGGAGGGTTAAATGGATTAAACGTTTCCTGGTTTGTAAATGTGACGGTCATTTTCATGTCTGGTTACAAATAGAACACAACCACGAAATATGGTGTACATTGAATGACCTCAAATGCTGTGCCTGCTTGCTTGTTTCTTTCGCATTTTGATATTATTGTTACTATTCTCCTGTATCCGTGTATTGAGTTTTTCCTGCTCTTCTGTATCCGTGTATTGAGTTTTTCCTGCTCTTCTGTATCCGTGTATTGAGTTTTTCCTGCTCTTCTGTATCCGTGTATTGAGTTTTTCCTGCTCTTCTGTATCCGTGTATTGAGTTTTTCCTGCTCTTCTGTATCCGTGTATTGAGTTTTTCCTGCTCTTCTGTATCCGTGTATTGAGTTTTTCCTGCTCTTCTGTATCCGTGTATTGAGTTTTTCCTGCTCTTCTGTATCCGTGTATTGAGTTTTTCCTGCTCTTCTGTATCCGTGTATTGAGTTTTTCCTGCTCTTCTGTATCCGTGTATTGAGTTTTTCCTGCTCTTCTGTATCCGTGTATTGAGTTTTTCCTGCTCTTCTGTATCCGTGTATTGAGTTTTTCCTGCTCTTCTGTATCCGTGTATTGAGTTTTTTCCTGCTCTTCTGTATCCGTGTATTGAGTTTTTCCTGCTCTTCTGTATCCGTGTATTGAGTTTTTCCTGCTCTTCTGTATCCGTGTATTGAGTTTTTCCTGCTCTTCTGTATCCGTGTATTGAGTTTTCCTGCTCTTCTGTATCCGTGTATTGAGTTTTTCCTGCTCTTCTGTATCCGTGTATTGAGTTTTTCCTGCTCTTCTGTATCCGTGTATTGAGTTTTTCCTGCTCTTCTGTATCCGTGTATTGAGTTTTCCTGCTCTTCTGTATCCGTGTATTGAGTTTTCCTGCTCTTCTGTATCCGTGTATTGAGTTTTTCCTGCTCTTCTGTATCCGTGTATTGAGTTTTTCCTGCTCTTCTGTATCCGTGTATTGAGTTTTTCCTGCTCTTCTGTATCCGTGTATTGAGTTTTTCCTGCTCTTCTGTATCCGTGTATTGAGTTTTTCCTGCTCTTCTGTATCCGTGTATTGAGTTTTCCTGCTCTTCTGTATCCGTGTATTGAGTTTTTTCCTGCTCTTCTGTATCCGTGTATTGAGTTTTCCTGCTCTTCTGTATCCGTGTATTGAGTTTTTCCTGCTCTTCTGTATCCGTGTATTGAGTTTTTCCTGCTCTTCTGTATCCGTGTATTGAGTTTTTCCTGCCTTATTATCTACGACCATTGAAAGGTGGCGTTTGGTAGACTACTCATGTACTTTTCTGTTTGCTCCTGCTTTGTTTTCAGTACCGCTTGAATTTGTTGCTCTTTATGGTACCTACAACCGCTAATGATGCTGTTGTCAATAACATTCTTATTGTTAAGAAGTACTTCAGCACCTTTACTGTCTTGTGCTGCGAAACCTATTAAGTAGCACTGAGTTAACCCATGGCTACCATTCCATGTACATATACTATTGGATATTATTATTATTATTATTATTATTATTATTATTATTATTATTATTATTATTATTATTATTATTATTATTTATTATGGAGAACCCTTCACTCTGCATTTTAGCAAATTATACATGTCTACTGAATCTGAATATGGTCTCAAGTGCGAAAACTATATTATTATTATTATTATTATTATTATTATTATTATTATTATTATTATTATTATTATTATTATTATTGTTGTTGTTGTTGTTGCAGTCGTCGTGTTGTTGTCAGCAAGTTTTATGTGTAACTGTCTAGTATTTCTTTTTATCTTCGTAAATTATATTTTTTCGTTTTATTGTATATGCCTCAATATTCTCTGTATCCATTATTATTGTTAAAATTAACTGAAAAAAATGTGTCTAAACACTGCAGATTTGTTTTGGCTAAATATAATCCTTTACCTCATGATAGACAAACTTTACTTTTATCCAGAGAATATGTAAATGTGCAGTCAAATGAAGTAAGATGTAAAGTTTTAATTTTGGTTTTAATTTAACAACTACATTTCTTAATTAAAAAGTTTAGCAGAAATATCATTAAACCTGAGGTTTCCGAGGTCGTTTTATTTGTTGACGAAGATTGCTGGAAATTATTTATATTCTTCTTTTAGATTATTAGGATTTGTTCTGAAAGACAAGATTACAAAAATAAATAATTTTGGCTATAATTGTTTAATTTGATACAGAATTTATTTGGTAACGAAATGTAACGAAACTTCAGTTAAAAGTTCCACACAGACTTCACTGCACTTCGATAACTTTTCATGCCATAGGTACACCGGCCAGGGCTATCAGGCAGGTAGTTTGATCTGTATAAGTGTGTGCGTGTACTTTCACACTTCTATACATACGTGCATACATATAAGCTTTCCTCTCCGTTGCTCTCTCTTTCTCTCTCATGTTTATGTCTCTCCATTTTTAATTTGATTCTAAAGCACAATAAGGTTATAGTTTCTCACTGACCAAGGTATATTTACACAAGCACGTCTTATCACCACGCATTTGCTTTCCTGAGAACGACGAAACATACTATGTGAGAGAAACACCTTATCCATGAATGGTTAAGAAGTCGGAATAAACGTCAAGGTGCTCATCCTTGAAGGTAAAATAGGAAAATATCTCTTGAGGAAGCAATAGCAATGCTTTTCAGTTTGAAGTTAACGTCTAGCTAATTAGTTTCACACCTTTGCCAGGTTTGGTCAGTGAACGACATTTGAAACAAAGTTTGATTTTTAGAGTAAACACCAATTTTAAGTTTGTTCCAGGTGAATATGGCGTTATTGAGAAGTCGAGTAAATTTCCACTTGTTGATACGTTTGTTCCAGGTTTGCCCACCTTCGTTATGTGGTGTTACCCGTTCAATTCCGTAAAATATCTCTTGTTGAACGTTTGTTCCAGGTTTGGTCTATAGCAAGTGCTTCGTTATGTTGCAACCTTTGCTAATTAGTTTTGGTTGATACTTTGTTCCAGGTTTGGTTCATAAACAAGTTCTTCGTTATTTGGTTACCCGTTGCTTGATTTAATGCGAGTAAATTTCACGGGTTAATTGCTTGTGACTAATTCGTGAGGTTTCTGCTGCTTAATAAAATGACTTTCTAAACTGTAGAATTTGTAATGCAACTGAATAAATATTTTCTAAATTGACGATAAGCAGAGAAGGCATTATTCACTTTTAATCGAATTCTTTGCTCTTAAAAAATAGCTGAATTATCCTTCAGTGGTCGAGGGGAGGGAAAAAGACTGAGTGGCAGTCATCATCATCACCACCGTCATAAAGGCTTTTTACGTCAGCCTCTCCCTTAGGGGTTAGACGTAATTACATGGCAGTCAGTAACTCGATTATGCATGAAATAATATTCAAGGCCCCGGATATGGATTCCGTGACTCATTAAAGGGAGGAGTGATAGCAAGTAAATATAAACGAGAGACCTCAGTCAATATACTCTGTTGTCTTGTTCAGTTTTGTCTAGTATAAAGGTATGGAGAAAGTTTCTGTTACTTGTTTCTTTTTAGCTTTCTGAAAAGACAACTGTTGTGCCGGCTTTGTCTGTCCGTCCGCACTTTTTTTCTGTCAGCACTTTTTCTGTCCGCCCTCAGATCTTAAAAACTACTGAGGCGAGAGGGCTTTAAATTAGTATGTCCACCCTCCAGTCATCAAACATACCAAATTGCAGCCCTCTATCCCCAGTAGTTTGTATTTTATTTAAGGTCAAAGTTAGCCATAATCGTGCTTCTGGTAACGATATAGGACAAGCCACCACGGCCGGCAGGGAGTTTCATGGACCGCGTCTCATACAGCATTATACCGAGACCACCGAAAGATAGCTCTATTTTCTGTGGCCGTGATTATACTGTACACTGTAGAGAAAACTCGATTGCGCCGAAGAAACTTCGTCGCATTTTTAACTTATTTAAAATTGGTATCGAATTTCAATGAGCAGTACGATTCTTTATACCTTCAGTGACATTTTGTGTTCTTGTCAGGTATAAATGCATAGTTGGTTGTTTGTCGTGGCTGTTAATTTAATGAATTGGGAATTAAGTTTTAAGAAGTGGAAAAAGGATTTAGGAAAGAATCATCGTTTTGTGATAATAAGAGAAAAATTGTGAACATCTGTAAACGTTCAACAGTGACTACGATAATTAATAGCAGTGCCAAACGAATTGTCAGAAAACTTCAAAAAAGGTTAGTAATTCGACTTGTGGAATGTAACTCAGGGTTCACGGTTAGAATGCGTTCTGAAAATTTCTATCTAAAGGTTTGGTTAAAACGAACGCCTTGTCTATGCTTTGTTCTTTTTTCATGTATTAGAAGAAGAAGAAGAAGAAGAAAGCTCTGAAACGTTAACAGACGTACAGTTATAGTATGCTGTGATTCATAACAGATATCACAGGAAACAGAGGATTCAGCTTGGTGTATGCTGAATTCACATTACTAAAAACCATGTTTTATATAAAACACACACACATACATACATACATATATATATATATATATATATATATATATATATATATATATATATATATATATATATATATATATATATATATATATATATACATATATACATATATATATATATATATATATATATATATATATATATATATATGGATATATATATATGTAGTATATATTATATATATTTATATATATTATATATCATATATATATATATATATATATATATATTATAATATAATATATATATATATATATATATATTTTTTATTTTATTATATATATATATATATATTTATATATATATATGTTACATACATATATACATAAAATATATACAAATTTATTTATGTATGTATATATACACAGTCATTAAGGTGGATTTTTTGTGTGGAGTTTATTAAGTAAACGAATGATTACGTATCATGAATGGCAATAATAATGATAATACTACTACTACTAGTAATAATAATAATAATAATAATAATAATAATAATAATAATAATAATAATAATAATAATAATAATAATAAGAATAATAATAATAATAATAATAATCAACGGATGTTTTTTTTATTTTATTAGTAGCTTTTGGTTTTAATGTCGTCATATGTTCACACTATCACAAAAAATAAGGAAATTTTTCCAGTAAAATATCACTGGTATTTGAGTGAAATTATTTTGGCTTAAATGGATAGGGCTATACTATATGTGCTCTGCTGTTGCGAACAAATAGGTACATTGTTTATCTACTTTTGTACAATGAAAAACGATCGATGAATTCATGAAGATTATTTTAGGCTTGGTAGAGATTGTAGGTTGGCAAGGAAAACATCCAGTGTGGTAAAATTTTTACAGGTTAAAGTAAAAGAATGTTGCTTGTCCAACATAGTTAGGTGAGATAGAGAGAGAGAGAGAGAGAGAGAGAGAGAGAGAGAGAGAGAGAGAGAGAGAAAGAGGTTAATTTTGATTAAAAGTATTCTGAAACCCAATCAATTGGATATAATTACGATTTGAGCTCATTTTTTAAGATAAAGTAGCTAATTCTCAATTGCAGCATTCTACAAGTCAATAGTATCTTTTAAAACTGAATTTTATCCTACAATAAAATATATCGAACGTGAGAAAATGAGGTTCTGTAAGATGATCTGACATTTTTGGGCAACTATTTTTGAAAGAGTCGTGTGTACTTGTAAAATGTCATGGATGTAAATCAGCACACGCATCTCGGTAAGCACAATCATTATTTCAGTTTGAACATTTAACTTTATCCGCAATTGTGTCCAATTTTGGATTACGGGAGAAGCCAGAAATAGAGTACAGTTCTTTACCCATCATCTTCAAATTAAAAAAAGAAATGGGTTCTCTCTCATCATGGGAGTCTTGTGAGACATGTTTATATATATATATATATATATATATATATATATATATATATATATATATATATATATATATATATATATATATATATATATATATACATACATACATACATCGTTTTTACATATTTTTGCGTTTTATATCTTTCTGTATCGCTCCCGTTCGCCAAAACTCTCTCTGGAATGCTTTCCATTTATGTACGTGTGAGCATACGTTACTTTTATGTGCGGGGGGCGTTTGAGTGTCCATTTATTCAGTGCGTGATTGTGTGTATGTGCGTGTGTGTGTGTGTGTGACGGAGGCTTTGGGCAGAAGAAGAAGAGTCGCTTATTATTGAGCTATGCGCAGGCCTCCCCCTGTTGCCACACACAATCGCGCAGGTAGCCACAGAGAGAGAGAGAGAGAGAGAGAGAGAGAGAGAGAGAGAGAGAGCCTTTGGGCGCGGCTTCTGGCGCCAAGGATGGGGGTGGGTGGATCACGGGCGCTCAAAAGGATGCCACCACACGGTGGCTGCCTCGCAGGGAGGGAGGCAGGCTGTCAGGGAGCTCCGGTAGACTGCCTTTGGAAGAAGTCTGGTTCCACTCACATGACTTGGAGATTCTGTGGTCTCGATGGGCAAATTAAAGCTAAATGAGACTCAAAATAGAGAAAAAGGGTTATGCCGATGATTTTATTTCCTCGTGTAGAATGACAACTATAATTGTATAAATATATTTTTTTAATTGGATAATGAGTTGCCGCACCTTGAACTCATACTGAAGAGAACTTGATAGATGTTTAATCAGTTGTTTAAACTCAAGACAGTCTGAGAGACTTATATTGCGCAGAACAATGGAACTGTGATGAATCTTTTGTTTAGATATTAAAAGCAAATGTAGCATGGCAGTTCTTTAGCAGGCAGACAAGTCGGCTTGCAGCCAACCAGTTAGGTAGACTTGCTTGCCAGCAGACAGGTAGGCAGTGGGAGGGTGGTCCTTGGTGTAAAGCATATATCATTGCTCTCTCTCTCTCTCTCTCTCTCTCTCTCTCTCTCTCTCTCTCTCTCTCTCTCTCTCTCTCTCTCTCGGGAATAACTGTGAAAAATTATTCTACATAAATTCTCAAAAATAGCAAGTAGATGATAGTGGAGGATCAGAATTATATTATTGCAGAATTTAAACAGAACCGTTTCGATGCCATCTTTCAGTAGTCAAAAGGGGTCTTTCATGTAAAATATACACGAAATGAGCTTCAGACTATATCAATTAACCATTGCTGTTTGCACGCCTTTCTCTCTCTCTCTCGAACAAATATGTGATAATGGACTTGAAATACCTATATTTAAAAAACTATAATGCTTCTAGTGCAATGACATTGTAAAAATGAGTCTCTCGGGGTTTAGCTAAAGATGAAACAGTGGTTTAAATAAATTATTGATATCAGAAACATTCATTAAAAAGTTAAGAAACAGCCAGTGAAAGAACGTAGACGATGGACAGGCTCTTGTTAGTTTGAACAGCGAGGTTAAAGTTTCATGGTAGATTAAGAAATAATTACGTTTACAAAAATGAAAAAGAGATAGAGACAAAAAGCAAAAATATGCTCATTTCGATGTAACCAATAGTTGCGAGTGTCTTGAATTCCATTTTCATAAGTGACAACGAAACCTGTCTGATTATTCTTATTGTTTATTATAACACAAACATTTATAAATTTACTATATGTTTCTGTTTCCTGGATGATTTTTTTTTTCAGTTGAATAGGAAAATAAAATTACTAAAGTAGATAGAAAGCAAAGGAAGATGTAAATGTAGACTACCTAAATATAGTAAAGTACACCTCGAATAAAACTGATGTCAAAGCGGAAGGAAACTGTGAATTTAAATGATTAAAAATATGCGTAATAATAATAAGAACTAGATTCCAAACGTTCGATAATAAATGAAGTAGAAAACGGACATTAGAAACATGAGGGACAAGTGGATTGCCTGGAATGGAAAATTAACACCAATAGATGGCAATGGAAATTTGCCAAAGGGAAGAAGAAGAAGAAGAAGAAGAAGAAGAAGAAGAAGAAGAAGAAGAAGAATAGGAGGCTATGGTGTTTCCCCGACAATGTTGTGAGAGCGTTCTGTGCCAACGAAGGCAACAAGTTTCAAATGTATTGATTCCTCCTAATAGAACCTTGACCTCTTATTGTTTTTTACCTCTTATTTTTTTTTTATAAAAAAAGAAAATGGAAGTCGTGCATGGTAAGGTATTCATTCATGCTGGGAGTTACACAGAATGATGGTAATATTCCTTGTCAAGATCAAGTACCACGAAAACCGTGCAATTTACTCCGGCACTTTGTTCCTTAGGAGGGACTGTGGAACCTAATGTCACTTTTACATAATAAACTGCACTGTGAGAAAATTGATTAGACGGAGATCTAACCAGTCTACGGATTCATTTGAAAGGAATTGATTTGTCAGTGTTTATTCTTGTGCTACGCCTCAGGGCTGACTGGACTGAACTGACAAAAAGGAAGTATACAGAAGGGGTCATTAGTTAATTCCTTATAGAAAGTTAGAATCTTAGTTGGCGGACAGTTTAATCTCTCTCTCTCTCTCTCATGCCAATGACACCCGGGAACATTACGAGTCCAAGATCTCTTTTAGCAGAGATGTCAATGGTATTCCCGGTTGGTCATCTCGACTTGTATGTTCTCAGTATGTTTGAATGAAGTGACGACCTTTCTCACGCCAGGGAGCAACTTGATGGCGATGTTCTAGACGTCTCTCTTTGTCATCTCAAAAATGCGAGCCCGTTTCTGCAGCTATCTCTTGTAAGAATTCGCGTTTATGTTCGAAAGTGACAGGTCCAGGAACTAATAAAGGCTGTCGGGGAGCTCCGGGAATTTGTGCGTCCTATTCCGGCGACGATAAGCGTGCGCGAGCGCATACACCTTCCCTGTCTTGTGACTACTAAGACCACATATCTCTCAGCCCACGAATCCAAACATCGTTCCAGGAATCGCCGTCCTGCGAGGCTTACGGGCGTGTGTGGTGGGTGTGGGTGTACATGGGAACGTGTAGCCTTTTATGTGGACGTACATAACGTGTGTGTGTGTGTGTGTGTGTGTGTGAGAGTGCCTTGGCGCAACAAGCAGGCCATTCCCTCCAGCCCCCTCTCCCATTTTCCTCCTCCATCGTGTTTCCTTTCCTTTCCTCCCTGATGTCTTCCAGCTTGGAAACCCTCCCTTCCCCTGTTTGCTTCCCCCATTCCTCAACCCCGCCGTTCCCTCCCGTCCCCCATTCCAGTATCATTTGGCGCCAGGCTGGCGACACAGAATTCTGTTGCCAGATGTCGTTCGAGGTGGTTTTGTCGTTATTAATGGCTGCTTAAAATGTTTTTTTGGATTCCACGTTGATGCTTTTTATTCTTTAATTGGTAGTATTAATAAAACGCATCATATGATTAATTCACTACTATAATGCTTAAGAGATATCAACAATTGATGGTCGTCATG
Source organism: Macrobrachium rosenbergii (assembly GCF_040412425.1). Taxonomy (NCBI): domain Eukaryota; kingdom Metazoa; phylum Arthropoda; class Malacostraca; order Decapoda; family Palaemonidae; genus Macrobrachium; species Macrobrachium rosenbergii. The sequence continues at coordinate 39,204,948 of NC_089792.1, read as the reverse complement.
CCTCTGGCATCCTTCATAGATTGACTCCAGCATCAGCAGCAGCCTGTTAACTAGTGACGAACGCACTAACTTCCAGCATATTCTGCGCCTGCGCTGTCTGGACCCGTAACTGGAAAATTCCTCACTATGCTTCGTTTGAGTTTCATTGTTGATGGTCGTTATTCAATTAATCACATTAAAAGGGAACAAGAAGAAAATGAGATAGTGTGAGGCAGGCAAATAAACTTGCAAACAGTTAGATAGCGACAGACAGACAGATAGACAAGCAGCCGTCGCTAGATGTTTTTACTTGAGACATATATAGAAAAAATGATTCTATAGACGATTTGTAAGGCAGAACCTTCAAAAGAGAAAAAAAAAGAATTAAGAGAAAGTGGGAAGCCAAGAATGGAAATGTTATTGTTTTGATGAAATTACTAAAGACTCTGGAGATGTTTCTCTGGAGGGCGTATGATCTGAATGGCGTCTTTGAAGAGAGAGAGAGAGAGAGAGAGAGAGAGAGAGAGAGAATTATGCGACTTCGAGAAGAGAGAGAGAGAGAGAGAGAGAGAGAGAGAGAGAGAGAGAGAGAGAGAGAGAGAGCACCTCCGGATGTAGCAGACGTAAAAAATGAAAGGGAGCAGAAATAAAGAGATGGATTGCGCCAACTGGAATAGGAGACCGCGAGGAATATTATGACAGTTTTGCTTATATGGGGAAGGAATTGAAACGTCCAATAATGTGATGGGATAAGCATCCTATTGTAATGGAAAGTTACGTCCATTTTCATGAATACATGTTGATGATGGCCTTTGATGGCTGAAGTGGCCTCTTTACTTTCCTGTTAGTTACGGAAACGCTTCTTTCTGAAGTCTTCAAAATAACAAAGGAAATTCGCCTTCCCAGGTAGGATTCGAACTCACGATAATAAACGACTGGACAGTGCATTACTAATTACACCAGCGTAAAGGTTAAGAGTTAAATACAGCTCTTACGTCCGTATATCTTTCGAATCTATAAGTTAATGTTCGCTAGTGCGTAGTTGAACCATCCTCGCCTCTGTTTCGCAGTGCAAAGCATTTATGCGTTTAACGAACATAGAATAGTGACACATTATCTGTTTCAACTATGATGAATGATTTAACGTAATGAATCAGTCTAACTAATAATGAATGTGCGCACACACACACACACACACACACACACACACACACACACCAACTACTCTATATGTAAGGATTTTTTTCTCGATAAGTAATTTTTTTTCCAGTAATGACTTCATTCACTGTTGGCCTTAACAGCAGGAATATGACACCCATACAAGTGATGTGTATTACATCTAAATTGTGAACGTGTTTTTTCTTCTGTATTTTAAATATCCATTGATCCTACCATACTGACACAGTCAGGCTCGCTGTACCTGTTTCTCAGGCATCTTTCCTTCTAGGACTGTCGAATTATGGACTGTTGATGGTCTCCCATTCTCTCCACTTGACTAATCCCATCAAAAACATTGATCCCTCCTTAAAGCTTTCTCAACATTTTTAGCTTTTGGTTCTAGCAGCAAATAAGTCTAATCTAGCCCTAGGAGAGCTTCAGCTCAAGTATCCTTCCTTCCAAACTTCTGTCTTCACTTGTAGTGAACGAGCGATTTGCCTCAGCAGCTTTTCTCAGTAACATTAACTGAAGTAAAGAAAGTTGGACGTACACGAATCCTTTCCAGCACTCACACTCTCGCATTCCCGTTCACGATTGTTGTATTACTTCGCCTTTCCTTTCAGTTTACCATTGTCCAGTACATGTAGGAAAATGCGCATACATAACATATATACATGCATACTCATATACATCACTATTTATACCATTACTAGATAGAAGCCAAATTGGAAGTTAGTCTTTGCAAGGTAGATGAAGATGCAGTCGGAATGAAAGGAATTTTTAGTAAGGGTCTTGAGATGGAGGAACAGCTCATAAGTAACTACAATTTTGAAAGGGAGAGTCTTTCTAACTAAGCAACCCTCTTTTTTTTTTATTAAATCATGTATGCCATTACCTCAGAAGGGGATTCTTTAAGCGAGTCTTCACCTTGAAGTTTTTAATTCTGACTTTTTTAGCCATGTGGTATTGGTCTCTTTACCAAAAATAAAGAATACTTATCTTTCATAGAAGGCCTTTACAAAATGAACATTTGATTAAATTAATCATTTTTTTTACTATATTTGGGGATGTTGAGGAGATCTCCCATTGAAAAAGTGATTTGATGATACTAGTTAGCGAGTGAAGCAGTTTTATGACAAGCTTTGGAATTCTTTTCCTCACTCATAAGCCTTTTTCTTTTCATTTAACTTTTCGTCTTTTCTCTGGGGCTGACCTGGTTAACTCTGAAAATAAATTGCTGTTTATCTTAGACGCACCTTGATGAGAGTGACTCCAAAGTCAACTTTATATCTAGCTTTTGTTGATTCCTAATTTTTTTTTTATTATTATTATCAGCAAAGACCCATTGGTTGGGAAACCAACAGCCTTTTTCTAGACCAGGCCCAAAGAAACAAAGTGGAAAATGGTTATCACGGGGGTGTAATATCCTTGATTGTGCACGTGTAATGTTAATCTTTATAGTACGATCTAACAGGTAAAGTTTTTCAATAAGCCGGACGGATAGCTAGGATTTTGGTCTATTACAAGTCCTTATTTTTCCATTGTGATAGTCAATATCTTGTGCCTCTACTGTACGGTTTATAAACAACGATAGGGATACTTGCTAGTGCTTTTGTTGTCTTGCAATATCACTGGAACACTCGAAGATATTAGGTCTGCCTTTATCTTGCTAAACTACTAGAACTTTTCCATGGCGAACCCCATCATTAATAAGAAGCTATTTAACTCTTATAGAAATCGACTATTATACTCCATGACGAACTTTTCTTTAGATCTCTATGATTTACAAAGGTTTGTAGATAGACCTTCTAAGATTCATTCTGAAATCTGTACAAGGGAAGTTCGCGTAAAACTTTATCGTCAGCCACTGACAGATGTGGTACCCAGAAGCGCCTTTCGTTATTTATTTGGACTAATGGAGAGAAAAACCAAATCGCAATTCAAGCAGACTCAGCATCTGTATCTCAGATATATTGATAGCGCTCTTGTCAAGACTTAACAAGCAGAAACATTTCTTAGCATTACTAGAGGGGATTTCAGACCTCAAGCGGGAGCATGCGCCACTGTACAGAAACTCTTAAGCCGGGATGGGGTTCGGAGGCTTATCACCTGCGTGCCTTACCGATAGTATAAAGGCTCTTTTACGCGTCCCTCCGGCCCCAGCTTTGTGCCTTTTACTTTCCATCATTACCTTTGGTCCTTATCCTATGTTGCCGCCCAGCTTCCTCAGCGTTACCTGGTCACAGCATCTAGTTCTAGTTTAAGGGGCAGCCCCTTTAAGCAAGCCCTAAGGGAGCTGTTTAATACGTGAATCACTGATCTCGTTAAGCTGTCTTGTAAAGACAGTAACCTGGACAGGAAAGACAACTATTTCTCTGTAAACATATGCACTAAAGACAGAAACCCAGGCACGTGGGCATAAAGTTGTAAATTTGGGGAAATGGTCACTTTTATTCTCCAGGATCTCGTAAGATATTCCAATACGAAATCCTGAATAATTACAAGGAATTTATAACGAGCTTCTTATTAACAGTTCATAGACAAGGCAAACCAATAAGAAGCAGCTGACGACCCCGTATTATAATATTTATTGAAGACCTTCAAAAGAAAGTGCCATCGAACCGATCAGAAGGGGAAACATGGGTTGTGCAAAAGCAAGAACTAGTGACCTATTAACAATGGAAATCAAGAAGATAAAAAAAACAACTTTAGTTTTCAAACCCTCTTTGTATTTTACCATAAAACTCGCAATAATTGGGCTGTACACTTGCAAAATTGCTACGATAGGCCAACAGAGTCTCACCTTTCGTGATGTATCATTTGGTAAGAGGAATGTTGTACATACTCATATGAATGAATATATACTGATGGGGTTAACTGGTGATGGCCGCACCTAATATATGTTAATTTGTAAAATGTAGGAGACAGATGATTAACGTCAGTTCTTTGCCACCTAGGACATGGGCTTCATAATAAGAAACTGAAGAAAATTGTTAATAGTTGCAATGTCGTCGTACCCAGGATTTGAATATTTTCCGAAACTTCATCTTTCAACGGTGCAATATAAGTATTTGTGATATATTTACTATTTGGTTTCTAAATAGAATAAGATACTAAGGCGTACACACGTATACACACACACACACACACACATATATATATATATATATATATATATATATATATATATATATATATATATATATATATATATATATATATATATAATAATATTAATAATAATAGCTAATAATGTGTGTAATGTGTGTGTGGCTGTGTGTGTGCGTGCGCGTGTGTGTGTGCATTGATTGTTGTAAAAGGTATAAACGTACAGATAGAAAAATTTGTTTTTCATCGTCTTATTCAGTCTTATCATAACGTAGGTATCATCCGTGTACTGAAATCACTCTAATGTTTATTTTAAAAATTAGTGATATACAAACCTTCGTCACAACTCGTCAGACACGGACAATGGCTTTCTCGTTTCCTTCTCTTACCATTTATGATAAGGTTCTCAAACTGTAAAGTCCTTAGCTGTAGCAGCATATTTGCGGAAAACGATTGTTAGATTTTGATAACGTGACGTTGAGATTTACTGGTACATAAATTTGAAGATATCTCTTTGTAGCCTAAGTATATAATTTTATCTCCATATCAAAAACGCTAAAGTCTGTTGCCCTGATGTTTTTCTATCTGAATATTTATGGATTATTTTATATTTCTGGGATTTTTGCATCGTTTGCGGAGTGAAAAAAATTGTTTCAATACGTATTACCTCTATTATTATTTTTCGTTTTTGGGATATGTGTGTTCTTTATCATTGTAGTTTGGGGCAACAGCACCGTTTTCGTTTAATATTTGTGTGTCTTCTTAATCATTTGACCTTTTTAGAGGATATCCATCTTTTTCGTATTCTGTTATCGTAACAAATGTATGCTTTATTAATGTATATATGCTGGTGTATGTATTTATCTTCGTAATTTTATGTTATTAAGGTATGTGGATCCATTTTTGTTTAAGGATTCTGTCAATCACTATTTTACATTTTTGTGGGTATATGAATCCTGCACTATCTTCATCTCCGGACTCACGCCTGAGTTTCCTTCTTCACGTCTTCTCCTTTCTTCTTAGGTATTTATATAATCTTCCTTTGCTTTACCCCCTTCTCCCCCGCCCCTCAACCTCCCCCGTACTTGCCCCCTTCCTCATATAAGCATTTATAACTCCAACCCCTCAGGCAGAGAACGATATAACCCAGCCATTTCCATATAGCAGTAAATATTTACAATCGACATTGGCTATAACACTGCATTGTCATGAAAGGACGCTCTTGTACCCGACCGGTGCTTCTTTGCGCTCTTTCGCATTTACCGTAACCATTTCTTAGCCCCCTTGTGCTATTCCGCAGTTTACTGTAGCGTTGCTTCCCAACAGCCAAGTGGCAAGACATGCTTGCGTTGGTATATACGATCGTGCGATTCTTTTCATTATTATTGTCACTCACTGCTCCTGCTCTCCTCTCCTCCCTCCTCTTCTCCTCCCTTCTCTTTTTTCGTCTTCTCTTGTCTTGAATTTGCAGTTGCTGACTGGTGTCGTCTGGATTTGTCGCCGGTGATAATTTTCACGCAAGTGGCCGCCTTGCTTGACCCTACTGCAGTAAATAAAATAAATTATCTGTAATATGTAGGTGGTGTGTTATGAAGAAATGTTTTTATCCGTGAATAAGATTGTTTCGAGATTTTTTTTTTTTATTATAGCGATGTATACACTTTTATACCCTTATTTGTCATTTTATACCCTTATTTCTCTCTCTCTCTCTCTCTCTCTCTCTCTCTCCCCAAGCATTCCTGGAGCAGTGTTAAAGGCTCTGCACTTTTCCACGTGCCAAATGGGTTCGACCCCCAGCCAATAAAAAAGTCCAGTATGACTCCGTTGACCAAAACAAGGTGTTGTGTACCCGGTAGTTAGCTGTCTGTTTTGGGTTACTGCTGATGGAGAGAGAGAGAGAGAGAGAGAGAGAGAGAGAGAGAGTACAAATGGAAGGGGCAAAATATCATCATATGATTATAAAATGGGATGACCTGGACGAGGTAACCCGCCACTCCAGTGAGGATAAATAAAGCAAAGCAGGGGATTTTGTTGCATCTCAAAACACTGAAGAATGGTGGTAGGCACGGCATTTCTTTTCGTGATTTTATTCCACGAGTATTCGCCTTCCATACTGAATAATCTGACATTTTTGTAATGGCCGTTGTCTCTATGTTGTTTTTGGCTGAATGTCTATATTAAGTATCGCATAATGAACAAACGGACAGAGCAGTCGGATGCATCAGTGGAATAGCAGATAAATGGTGCGTGGATCGATGCTGTGGACTAAGACAGTATTCATTCATGGAGTTGATCCTTAGCTAAATCTATGGCTGACATTGACTGTTTGTTTCAGCAGGACCTATTAGTCTCGCTATTGTTGCCTTATCAATTATAATTTGTTTGTAATAACATACTAGGCTTTATATTTTATTGGTTCTCCGCCCAGGACATTTAGTATTTTTCCATGACTTGCAGTAAATACATTTTTGATATTCATCCATCCACTTTTCAGTTCACTAAGGGCAAATGTTCCCTGTTACTCCCAAATCCCGATTATTCCCCTTTCCTCTGAGCATAACAGGTTGTGGCACTTCGCCCCCATCGGTAGTCTCTTGAAGAACCAAATCCTTTGGAAGTCCCCGATGGCCACGTCTCGTCCCTCAGTGCATGGTCACATGGCCATCAACGGCCTCCTCTTCAGACAATCCATTCATTCTAATTTTCCCCTCAGAGTAGAGGGGTTGACTTCTCCCTTCAGCCCCACCTCCTCTGTTAGCGCCTCACTCCCCGGCCATGTTCCCACCCTTCTGGTTTGCCTAATGACACCTCCAGCCTCCTCCACCCACTCGTAGGTTTCGCACCTCATTTAGAACCCAGCGAGCTCTCCACTTTGAATAAAAATCAACCAGTCTTGTTATTCACCCTTGGTACTTAGTATCTCTCTCTCTCTCTCTCTCTCTCTCTCTCTCTCTCTCTCTCTCTCTCTCTCAGCGTGTCTTTGATGTCAGGGAGCTCCGGACGCGCTGTTGGGGCCTTTGGATATCCTGATTACAACTTGGTTTTCGCTGCTTGTTCCATGATTACCGTTCAACAAAGACACTGTTCTCCCAAGCTCTCAGCATTGCACCCTCCCCATCCACGTACTCATGAGCACTTACAGAACTCTCACCCGAAAATCAAATTGGATGGGAAATTTTATTCGGCGACATTTTGTTACTCACAATCTGTTGCATAGACTTTTTAATCTGCATGAATATAAATCAAGGCTTTCCCTTTGATTTTGTCTCTTCCTAAAGTAAAATAGTAATGCAATTGTTTGTATATTTTATAATAATCCTAAAAATGTTTGATTTCATGATGTACAGTTGAATATATATATATATATATATATATATATATATATATATATATATATATATATATATATATATATATATATATATATATATATATATATATATATATATATATATAAATATATATATATAATATATATATATATATATATATATATATATATATAAATATATATATATATATATATATATATATATCTTTCTAGGAAAGTTCAAAAATGAAACGACAGAGTGCAAGTACTTTCGTGTATTTGCACATCTTCAGGCACATGTTAATACAGGCACAAAACGAGTGTTAAAATACACAGGAAGTACTTGACGCTCATCGTTTCATTGAACACTTTCCAGTAACTTCAGTTAATAAACAAAACACGAGCTTACTTTTAGTGAATTAATATATATATATATATATATATATATATATATATATATATATATATATATATATATATATACATATATATATATATATATATATATATATATATATATATATATATATATACATATACACATTACTAAAAGGACACTCATTCAAACTGGTTGGTATCTAATGGGTATTTATTCAGAAAAAGTTTGCAGGCTTTCAAATGGACAAACAGTACATTATCAAGTATCCGTACAATCAGAGCAGATGCTTGATAATGTGGACTGTTTGTCCAAGCTTTTCTGAATAAATACATATATCAAGTTTGAATGAGGTCACTGTAATTCTGCTAATGCACAGAACAATATGTGTGATAAAGTATATGTATATATATATATATATATATATATATATATATATATATATATACACAACACATCCTTTAGAAGGGATACCTCGTGTTAGTGCTATTACATCTCTCAAGCAAGTGTTTACGTAGGATGAGTCTCTCCTAGTCTATGTAATTTTTCACCATGAATGCGACGTATGGTATTCCTTACTGATTACCAGCCCAGCTAATTTACTTTTAAGTTCAATAGAGAGACACCGTGGATTTACCAAGAAATGGACAGTGATTTCGATGGTGTTCGATTGATTTCAGGATTCTTCCTAATGGGACGAAGTTAAAGTAGTGCTTCAATACTTTAAAATGTGCAATGTAGTAAGTGAACGCCGTTGCCGACAGTACAGCTGTGTAAACATATTTGTTGAGTCCTGTACAGTATACATCGGCACTCAGCATAAATGGGTACCAGCTTCAGCTGGATCAAGATGCTTCTCACTGTAGGTAGCTGAAACAAAGGAAACTGTACCCTCATGACGTCGTCATTTCCCTCCCCGAGGAAAAAAAAAAAAAAAAAAATATATATATATATATATATATATATAGTATATATATATATATATATATATATATATATATATATATATATATATATATATATATATATGTATGTAATATGTCTTATGTATGTATGTATATACGCCCTAGAGTATAATAACCTATTTTCAACAGAAGTTTACATTGGAGAAGTTTCTTTACTCAGATGTACATACATATGTATATATATATATATATATATATATATATATATATATATATATATATATATATATATATATATACTGTATACACACACACACACACACACATATATATATATATATATATATATATATATATATATATATATATATATATATATAAATATATATATATATATATATATATATATATATATATATATATATAAATGTGATTGTTTATATGTAAGTTTGTAACTTTGTGTACGCTATAGAAATCCGAACCACTAACCGATCTAGACAAAATTTGGCACTTAGCCATCATTTAGCTCAACTTAGATAATAGGGTAGGTTTCAGACCTGTTCCATTTCCCACATCCCCTTTCCTCCTTCCGTTTGTAAATTATGTGGTAAATAAACTCTAAGGTTTATCATAACTTATTTCATGTACTCGAAGATATAGATAAATATTATTAAAATGATTTACAGTCACTACAGTAATACCTGGAGGGACAGACAGCACAGTAATATCTGGATAAAAGGTGACAGTCACCAAATTAATAACTGGATTAAGTGGACAGTCATCACAGTAATACCTTGATAAAAGGGACAGACAGCACAGAAATACCTGGTTTAAGGTGACAGACAAGCACAATAATACATGGATAATAGGGACAGTCACTTCAGTAATATCTGGATAAAAGGGACAGTCACCACAGTAATACCTGGATAAAGGGGACAAACAGCAAAATAATAACTGGACTGAAGGGACAGTCACCAGAGCAATACCTGGATATAAGGGACAGTTATCACAGTAATACCTGGATAACAGGGACAGACGGCACAATACTACTTGGTTAAAGGGGATAGACAGCAATGTAATACCTGGTTAAAGGGTACAGATAGCATAGTAATACCTGGATAAAAGGGACAGTCGCCACACTGATACTTGGATAAAAGGGAAGACAGTACAGTAATATCTGGTTAAAGGTGACAGACAGTACAGTAATACGTGGATAAAAGGCACAGTCACCATAGTAATATCTCGATAAAAGGGACAGACAGCACAGTAATACCTGGACAACGGGATCAGACAGCACAGTAATAACTGGATAAAATGGAAAGTCACCACAGTAATACCTAGAAAAACAGTCACCACAGTAATGCCATGACTAAAAGGACAGTCACCACAGTAATGCTTGGATAAAGAGACAGACAGAAAAATAATGCCTGGGTAAAAGGGACAGTTACCACAATAATACCAGGATGAAAGGGATAGTCACCACAGTAATACCTGGATAGCAGGAACCCAGAACAGCACAGTAATAACTGGATAAAAGGGACAGTCACCATAGTAATACTTAGATAAAGGGGACGGTTACCACAGTAATGCCTTGATAACGAGGAGAAACAGCACAGTAATACCTGGTTAAAGGGAGACAGACAGGACAGTAATACCTGGATAAAAGGGACAGTCACCACAGTAATAATTGGATAAAATGGACAGAGTGCAGTAATACCTGGTTAACGGTGACAGACAGTACAGTAATGCCTGGATAAAAGAGACATTCACCACAGTAATACTTGACTAAAGGGGACAGTCACCACAGTAATTTCTGGATAACTTGGACAGTCACCACAGTAATTTCTGGATAAAAGGGACAGTCATCACAGCAATTTCTGGATGAAAGGGACAGTCACCACAGTAATACCTGGTTAAAAGGTACAGTCACCACAATAATACCTGGATAACAGGAACAGACAAGACAGTAATAACTGTATAAAAGGGACAGTCGGCACAGTAATACCTGGATAAAAGGGACAGTGACCACAGTAATACCTGCATAAAAGGGACAGTGACCACAGTAATACCCGGATAAAAGGAACAGACAGCACAGTAATACCTGGTTAAAGGTGAGAGATAGCACAGTAATGACTGGATAAAATGGACAGTCACCAGAGCAATACTTGGATAACGGGGACAAACAACACAATAATAACTGGATAAAAGGGACAGTCACCAGAGCATTACCTGGATAAAAGGTACAGTTACCACAGTAATACCTGGATAAAAGGGACAGACAGCACAGTAATCCCTGGTTAAGGGGACAGAAGCACAATAATACCTTTTTAGGTGACAGGCAGTACAGTAATGCCTGGATAAAGGGACCAGTCATTACAGGGCACCTGGATAAAAGGGACGACAGCACAGTAATACCTGGTTAAAGGTGTCATACATCACAGTAATACCTGGAAAAAAATGACAGTCACCACAGCAATACCTGGATAAAAGGGCCAGACAGCACAGTAATACCAGGTTAATGGTGATAGGCAGTACAGTTATACTTGGATAAAAGGGACAGTCACCACAGTAATACTTGGATAAAAGGGACAGGCATAACAGTAATGCCTGGTTAAAGGTGTCGAACAGCACAATAATACACCTGGATAAAAGGGACAGTCACCACAGTAATACCTGGATAGAAGGGACAGAGAGAAATGTAATACCTGCATAGAAGGGACAGTCACCACTGTCAATTCTGGATAAAATGGACAGTCATCACAGTAATACCTGGATAAAAGGGAGTCACCACAGTAATACCTGTCAGCTCGCCCACGACTTTTTCCGGAGGCGAGCGTTTTTATGAAAAAATAGAACTGCCAGTCAGACCATCAACACAAACCCCTCCCCTCCCCTCCCCCTTCCCTTCCCTCTTCCTCCTCCCCCTTTTCCCTTTTCCTCCCCTACATGTAGACTGTCATTCAAGAGTTTTCTAAGCACCAGAGTTGGTTACCCAGTAGCTAGTGTATATATATATATATATATATATATATATAATCAACACAATCACGTGTGGAACAGAAGTAAATTTCTGACTCACATCAGGGTCAAACCCAGGTCTTCCATTGAAGGCAAGGGCTGCCCACTAAGGCCATACAAGTCTAAAAGAAGTTGGAACCTGAGAGCAGCTGCCCCCAAGAATACCTGGGCAAGCTGACACAGCGCATACCAGCAAGTTTTCCCCAACTTCGACTCAGCAATGACCCGTGGACAGCATTTCATTGAATTATCCCTTCTGGTGAATAAGACAGAAATAATCAACACACAATCACGTGCTGGAACAGAAATAAATTCGTGACTCATATCAGAGAGTTGAAACCAGGTCTTTCAGTGAAGGCAAGGCGTAGCTGCCCACTAGGCCGTACAAAATCTAGTGCTAGGCCATACAAGTCTAAAAAAAGAAGTTGGAACTTGAGAGCAACTGCACCCAAAGGGAATTACCTGGGCAAGCTAACTGCTTTTCATACTAGCCCAGGTAATTCCTTGAGTGCAGTTGCTCTCAGGTTCAACTTCTTTAGATTTAATAATCACCTGTGAAACAACACCCTTGCCTTTCCAATTGAAAGACCACTAAGTTACTAATCTGATGTGAGAATCAGAAATTATAACTATATATATATATATATATATATATATATATAGTTGAATGACAGGATGCTCTCACTATTAAAGTACTTTAGATTTGATAAAGGAATGTGGTAGAATCCTTTAGTACATGCACACACATATGTACGAACAAATGTGTGTGTGTATATACTATATATATATATATATATATATATATTCTCTTTCTCTTATATATATATATATAATTCTAATAGCCAAATGCCCTCTTAACTTCTCAAGATTCTTCCTTTTTTGGATATGCTTGTAGGCGAGGCCATGTCAAACACGAGAAATTAGAAGAGACTTGTGATTTGCCAGTCACTGGGAGGACAGACCAGGTCACCTTAACCACAAGGACACATTGCCGACCCTGACCACACATAAGTATTCTACACACACACACATATATATATATCCATATATATATATATGAAGTAATCTGATAAAGCTCATAATCAATTTAAGGCTCGTGTAAGCCCTCAGAACATTGTGTCTCAGAAATGTCCAGTCAGTAGAATAGTTTAATTTATGCCAAATAGTGTTGGGCGGATATGTCTCACGGGAGCAATACTTATTTAGTTTATTGTCGGTGCCAACATTTTAGCTCTTGGCCTATATATATTTTTACTACAATCTTTAAAATGCCGATGCAACCACACTCTCCTACGGAAGTTCTTTGTGGACTTTACAGTTGATGAATTCCAAAAGATATTAACATTCTTTTAAAACTATATAAATCTTTAAAAACTATATATATATATATATATATATATATATATATATATGTATATATATATACACACATGTATGTTTGTATGTATATATATACACACATATACATACATACACAAATATATATATATATATATATGTATGTGTGTATGCGTGTGTGAGCCTAGGTATGTGCTGCGTACATGTAGCCTATAACCTCAGACGCTAGAATTATAATACGGTATAGAATATAAACAAAGTATGTGGCCACGAGGAAAGTGAAACAGTGACATGCCAGATCTGTGGCTTATACTCTAATGCAGTCTCAAGCAGACTACTTGCAGCAGGAAACAAGTTTCTTCGGCGCTATTGAGTTTTCTGTACAGCCGCTACGGCGTTTAATCAGGGCCACCGAAAATAAATCTATATTTTGGTTGTCTCGGCATAATGCTGTACGAGCCGCGGCGCATGAAACTTTAACCACGGGCCGGTGGTGGCCTATCTTATATCGTTGCCAGAAGCAAGACTATGGCTAACTTTAACCTTGAATAGAATAAAAACTACTAAGGCTAGAGGGCTGCAAGTTGGTATGTTTGATGATTGGAGGGTAGATGACCAACATATACATTTGCAGCCCTCCAGCCTCAGTAGTTTTTAAGATCTGAGGGCGGACAGAAAAGTGCAGACAGAATAAAGTGCGGACGGACAGACAAAGCCGGCACAATAGTTTTCTTTTACAGAAAACTAAAAATTACGAAGAAATAATAGAACGTAAAACCATTTTAGAATATTGGGATGTAAAACGATTTTAGTGCACACAAAGGTCACTTGAGGTTGATCTTCAGAGGAGGAACAGCCGTATTGGGGTAATTCAAGCAGTGAATTAATCAAGATGAGGCTGAGAACATTAACAGAATTATTTACACGCATAAGTATCTTTTTCAAATCCTGTTCGAACATTCGGTGCAGCATTGCATCAAGAGAATGGACCTGGGTTTCTTTCATTTGTCAGCTGTAATGCAGATTCAAAAATTTTTCTAAGACAGTATTATTAAATCTATTCAGCTGACATTTAAGTCCTTACTCGTTTGGCCCAAATCAAATAAATCACAGTCCCTAAATAGGATTTTTTGACAGTGTTGTATATGATTACATTTGCATTCGATATTTTCAAATCATCTCATCTTTGTTAATATTTAAAAAAATGAATAGCTTAAATATAAAACTAACTTACACTTTAAGTTAGAATTCTTGGTAAAGACTGTAGCTGGGTATGTAATTGTATCAGGTATTGCCTAATTCAGGTTATTGCATTTTTTTTATTATTGAAATATATGCTGACCAGCTATATTTTGAAATGAACCCTTTTCATAAAGAGCTATTCCACTGAAATATGTTACCAGAAACTTATGGACCAAAGTGCATTTGATTATCCGTCTGTATAAATAAGCAAACTATGCTTGTTATTTCACGGGCTGTTCGGCAGTTTTAAATCTTTACTCTTATGTCGTGTTCAGTCATTTAACTCTGAAAGTGCATATCTTTTTTTCAGAAGATGCAATTCTTCTAAATGACTTGGTGAGAGACCGATCAGAAAAAATTAAGTATACCTTGGATTTAGCAGACCACTGGGTTGATTAACACAGCTCTCCTAGGAGCTGGTCAGAGGATTAGATTTGTTTTACGTGGCTAAGAACCAATTGGTTACCTAACAACGGGACCTACAGCTTATTGTGGAATCCGAACCACATTATAATGAGAAATGAATTTTTATCACCAGAAATAAATTCCTCTAATTCTTCATTGGCCGATCGGAGAATCGACAGACCGATCGAGAACTGTGCTATTTGTGGGTGCAGAGACAGTTGGGAAGACTCGTTTGACGCCTTCTGATAGGACCTCTGAGGGTTAAAGTTTGCCATTTATGTTGAGCTTCAGACTGTAACTTGATGGGCCGGAGTTCAATTCCCCGGCCGGCTGATGAAGAGTCAGAGGAATTTATTTCTGGTGATAGAAATTCATTTCTCGCCATAATGTGGTTCGGATTCCACAATAAGCCGTAGGTCCCGTTGCTAAGTAACCAATTGGTTCTTATCCACGTAAAATAAGTCTAATCCTTTGGGCCAGCCCTAGGAGAGCTGTTAATCAGCTCAGTGGTCTGGTAAAACTAAGGTATACTTAATGCCTTCAGCCTCAGAATTTAGAAATGCGACTGACTATCGAGAACATGAGAAAACGAGGCTTTTTGGTACTGATGGCGGGGCTTTGGATTTCTTTAACGCCTGTCAGTCAGTTACTGTCATTTATGTTGTGATACTTATCATCTGTCTGGTCTCGTGCCACTATCTGTAGATTGGTTCTTTTTTTCTCTCTCTCTCTGCCATTTCATAAATGGGAGAAACAACGATCGGCGTCTCTGTTCTTATGTCGCCATTATTAACTCCAGTGATAGTCACATGCTGTTGGATAGATCTATTTCTTACTGTTCGTAATCCTGTTACCATTACCATTAGTCCACCAGTTATCAATATTCTGAGATGTTTTTGTTCCTTGGTATCGCTGATACTACTACCACCAATATCATTATTATTTTCATTTTGAAATGGCTGCTCTCTTCAGTGCTACAGCATTTACAGTTTGTAACACTTTGATTTTTGTTTTACCAATGTTAGCTAAATCCATCCTTACCATTAATCGAGTACATGCCGGTGTCCATATTGTTCTTCGTCTTGTTAATGTAGTCGGTATCTCAACTGAGCATTCTTTTTGCGTTGGTACATAAGCATACACATTGAGTTAAATTAAGCTTCTGTATATCATGATTATTTTTTTTTATATGGGTTCGTGCCGATAAACCTTAACGTCTAACTGTGCAAGTAAACAGTGTTTTTTTTGCCAAGTATAATTCATGTATATGCATCACGTACCGAGATTGTCTGATGCATTGGGGGGAACAAAAATGAATTCTCAGTTGCAGAAACCACGTGCCCCTAAATTATTTTGTATCTCTCTTTCCTGACTTACGGCCTGTCCTGCTTTTGGAGGCAGGTTAATGGCTTCCAACTTCTTTTCTCGTGCCTTTTTTTGTTTCTTCGTGACTGGGGTAGAAAAGGGCATTAGGTTTCCCGTTTTATTAGCTATTGTTTGTAAGATTATTAAGATCACACTGAACCATAGTTGAAGTGAATATATTTTCCAGGTTATATATATTTACCTTTCAGCCTTGGTTTATATTTAATACAGGGGAATAAAGTTAGGAAATATTATTAAAATCTGTTTTGCTTCGTATTGTGAAGCAAATATTTCATAGGGCGTGTTGCAAAGAACAGAGGCCCAGTTACAAAGAAACTCATTTCCTCTGGCATTCAGTAGTGATTAAAAACAATTAATGAGTATCACTTGTTAATTGCAATGTGAAGTGGCAGGTCCCATCTTGAGAGAGAGAGAGAGAGAGAGCAACTGGTTTCTTGTTAATACGAATACGTATAAGATTCTAATAACGCTTCTACCGATAATGTGATATGTGCGGTTTCAATGTGCCTTTCTTAGTACCATTATTGTTTACAAGTTTTGGTTGTATAATAATAATAATAATAATAATAATAGTAAAATTATATATTTAAGTTTAGGGCCTTATACAGACATAGGCAAGGGAGTTTAGGTGCACGTGATAAATAGTAATATACTCAAAAACTGGCTAATAATAATAATAATAATAATAATAATAATAATAATAATAATAATAATAATAATAATAATAATAATAATAACCTACCTAGCGATAAAAATGAATTAACTTCGAAAGATATTGTTTTTTTCAGCTTATATATATATATATATATATATATATATATAGAGAGAGAGAGAGAGAGAGAGAGAGAGAGAGAGAGAGAGAGAGAGAGAGAATGCGTATAGTATATGTTCATACCTATGTAAATTTCGCATGGCGCTCTGTTTGACAATTGTCTTTGTTTGGCAACTGTGTATATCAAGTGCAGTGTTTGGCTCTTGCCTGAGTTAATCGCGTCCGATTTTGAACGTTAATTATTTCTCTCTCTCTCTCTCTCTCTCTCTCTCTCTCTCTCTCTCCCATCAAAGAAGTCCAAACTAACAAGTCTGTCGACAAAGAATTCCAAAGAACGTCCTTCAGAATGACACTTAAAACATAACCAGCAGTAATTTTCACTAACACCTCAGGGTCCCGTAGATATCACTCGTTGGCATAGAGTTTAGCTCTGGGCAATTGTCGCCGAAATAGAGCGGTGTCCGAAGACATGTGAAAAATGGCGAAGTGCCTTTAAAGCTCCTCCACGCTTGTAATGACGAGCCCAAGACCGAAACCACTTGAAGCTGGGAGTTATTGTAATAGTTAACAATAGCATCTATTGTGTTCTGCCCCAGGACTGTACACGTCCCTACCCCGACGCCTGTCTCACTCCCCACAATCCTACCCCTACCCAGGCTGTGGATTGTTACCTACCCTGCCTACCATCCCTTCGTCATTTTCCTCCTTCCTATTTCCTTTTTCCATTTCCATTTCTATTTGTATTTATTGCTGTCACGCCGTTGTTTCGTTTGATGAACGTCCTCCTTAGATTAGGCTGGCCATATGCCACCATAGTTTCATTTGACGAAAATCTAATCCTTAATGTTTAGTTCAGTGTAATTTTCAGTCTCTCTCTCTCTCTCTCTCTCTCTCTCTCTCTCTCTCTCTCTCTCTCTCTCTCACACTATTTACAATGTTCGGGGTGAACAAAACGAATTTCGTCATCGCTGTTTGAGATAACAGAGAAACGTGCACATTTGTGGAGCGTAGATTAGCTTCTAATTTGCATTGATACATTTTTACTTAGATGTGATATTTGAGGAAATTTCATGGAGACTTGAGTATGGAAAATGCTTATCTCCCAGGTTTTTGTTTCATCAACAGTGATAATGCAAATGGAAGTAAGCATCTTAGTGATATAAATGTGCTTATGGATTATTATTATTATTATTATTATTATTATTATTATTATTATTATTATTATTATTATTAGAACCTTAAAAAGAAGCTTACGGAAGATATGCCGTTGTGAAATTACAAGTCCCTGGGCTTGGCGGAAACTCTGGTTTCGTTGATCTGATGAATACAATAGATATATTAGCTACTATTTATATGGAGAGCACGGTAAACCAAACCACGTCAACAATGAATATAAAACAGAAAAAGTCATTTTAAAGTGTTTTGGTGCCGATACCAATCGAGATACTCTTGAAGCGACATATTCTGCCCAACCTCTTTCCCAAGCCCAGAAAACTGTAAATGCTGCCGAAGACATTTCTTTCCTCGAAGAAGGAGCCACACTTGCCATGAGACAGTCTACCTGCCTTACAAGTAGTGCATATAACATCTTTTTTCGCATTGATTCCTTTCTCTCTGAAGAAGGAATTTCTGAAAAGCTAAAGAATTTGTAACTTTTTAGGAATGCATTTTCGATATTAGACCTTTTATAGAGATCTTGTTATCCTACATATTTTTAACATGATTTTCATCATCCGTTGATAATTATTATTACGCTGACAATTATTGTTATTTTTGTTCCCTCGTATGGGGTTGGTGTCGTCAGAGTACCTCACGCGGTGCATGTCGGCATTACTGACGGGTTTGCAGGTCCCTTCGGCCCATAGCTGCATCGACTTTTTAGCCTTTTACTCGTGTTTTACCTCCATTGTCACTCCCTTTCTTCAGTCTTACTGTTCAGTCTCTTTAACGCTTTTAGTGTGGGGTTTTCTTCCAGTTCCATCCTTAGATCATGTAAGTTCCTCGTTGGACAAGTCGGTAGAGTTTTCGGCTAGCACTCTACTAGGCCCGAGTACGAGTCTCCGACCGACCAACGAAGAATTAGAGGAATTCATTTCTGGTGATAGAAATTCATTTCTCGCCATAATGTGGTTCGGATTCCTATAAACTGTAGGTCCCGTTGCTAGGTAACCAATTGGTTCTTAGCCACGTAAAATAAGTCCAATCCTTCGGGCCAGCCCTAGGAGAGCTGTTAATCAGCTCAGCGGTCTGGTTAAACTAAGGTATACTTAACTTAATTTTAACTTAGCCATGTTACTTCATGTCCATTATTTTCTTGATCTTTTCATCTTTCTGTCCAACGCACTCGAACTTCCTGTCACTGTCTTAAGTTGAGTGGCTTGACAGCCTAAATTTCATAAATAAATCAATTCAGTGGACATGAGCTGAAATCACGTTTGCTACATTTGCTATCATTGCTGAATAAATCTCCTTTGAGAGTCTGAACGGCCAACACATGACTTACTAGGCCAAAACTATCGCTCTTATCCACTTCCAGGCGAGATTGCCTGTTATTGATGATAATGATTATGATGATGTTGGTCATGTTGTTGAAGTCATTTCAACGTGGTTGGTGATATTTACAAATAAGGACCAAATGAAAGATGCTGTCACAACAGTATGAGAGCAGGTTCTGTTAGCGGGGAACAGGTAGTTTTGGACAGTTTGAGATTCTGAGGTATATTAAAAAAAAAATTCTTAGAGGTTTTACCAAAAAATTTTGCAGGATAGGCACCCAATTATCATATATGATCTAAAATCTATAAGTCACAGATATGCAGATAGCACAGGAAAAAGTAGGCAGATGTTGACAACACGAGTGCATGCTGTTTTTCAGCGGTGTTTGTCTACAGTGTATATAATAAGCTAAGTTTAGTAGCTGCTCTTATCTAAATCAGTCACTGAATTGAATGTGAGCTGAATTGCTCGTTGGTCAATGTTACTATTGTTTTTATGTTATCATCATTATTTTTGCTGTTGATGGCTGTGTCCACAGGTTTTCATTTATTTCCCTGTAATAGATGCTGTTATGAGTGCTGGAGAAACCTTTTCCAGTTGAATAATTACCTCTTGGTACAAACTACATAAAGAGGACACGTACGCGTTTGCTTTATGTCTTACAAGCTAGAAAATTACGTCATGATGACTTTTATCGCTGAAAGATTCATCAGTATCCCAGGGTCCTAGGAGCTTTCCTTGCTCTTAGTCAGTCGACTGATTCCTTAACCCTGCTGGAAAATAACCAATATCCTAAAGCACCTTGGATTTAGTGCGAGTCTTTTGGTCTGGCTAGCAACAACTAAAGCACATTGATGTTAATAACTTCTTTCTCAAGTAAACGTTGTTGTAAGTAATTAGAATGCTTCGAAAGTCGCATTTGACCGGAAAGATAAACCTAAACGTTTTAAGGCGTGGGACTTTTTCGCTGGTCTGCTGGTATAGTGGTTAGTGTCGTGGTATGTCACTCAGATGTCGTGGGTTCGTGACGTCTCCCCGAGGGCGATGAAAAATCACTGGCTCTGTATCATGATCAGTTACTGCTGCAGTGTGAGGTTTGCGGTGGGAGGGTGAAACCATCATTCTTTGGAAGCTTGAATTCCAAGTCAATGGCTCCTTTGGTGAGTTTGTTTCATGTGAATAGGTTTCGTCTACTGAAATAATAATAATAATAATAATAATAATAATAATAATAATAATAATAATAATAATAATAATAATAGGGACTATTCACTGATATACTGCAGATCGGCGGCTGTCATCGGTTCAGATATAATTATACTCCGTTTTCGCAGAAAAATGAGATTTTATCTTCAGATTTGTTGCTTGTAGCAGCTTTAAAATAGAAACGCTCTGTGTACAACTATCGCTGGAGGTGAGTTGTGCCCTTGGTTTCTTTTTTGAAAGCGTTTAGAACCCCACTAAAAACCAATGATTTATGTTTGAATATTATAATAACTAAATTTATTTTTTCTGATATGATAGGTTTAGAATCTTTTGTCAAAAGTATATCATGTTCATTTATCGGTTTTACTTCCGGGAAAAAGTTGTTTGTTTACTGTTTTGCAATAACAGTGAGG
This sequence comes from Macrobrachium rosenbergii, assembly GCF_040412425.1. Taxonomy (NCBI): domain Eukaryota; kingdom Metazoa; phylum Arthropoda; class Malacostraca; order Decapoda; family Palaemonidae; genus Macrobrachium; species Macrobrachium rosenbergii. The sequence continues at coordinate 39,183,836 of NC_089792.1, read as the reverse complement.
GTTTGGTTTTAGATATAAACAAATCATGCCTGTTATTTTGTTTGCAGTTTCATACTGTATTTAGCATTATTTTCAGTATTATGGTGGTAGCAGTGTAGCAGTACAAACTTCATATTGAGATTTGACCTTGATTTTTAAAATGTATTATTTTACATTCATAATACAATGACTGCCGTTACAAGAATTATTATTAAAAGAAAGAGAAATCCTTAACTGGCGGTATTAGTAGTTCTGATAGTGGGACTATCAGCCTTCGCGAAACCTTAAGATTGAGGTTAGCTCAAGGGCTAACGCGACAGAGTGAGAGTGGAGCCCTTGTGCAATCTGGCTGATTAGCAATTTAAACCTCTTGATGCAATCAACCCGTCGAGGAGATTGATGGAAGTTAGAAATCTTTATTTACAACAGTACAACTTAGTGTTCGTGAAAAAGAAAAGAAAAGACATTCTTAAACTTGACGTTATTAACACGCGTTGTACATGGTGTTTATAGAACTGGACAGCAAAAATTCGTTTGTCAATTCCTTTCATATGACGGGACAGATCGAAAAACCTTATAAAGAGAAATGAAGGAACATTGGAGGTAATGATTAGATACATGCTTCATTGAGTACATTGATACATTGGTTAGACCTGTATGATATATATATATATATATATATATATATATATATATATATATATATATATATATATATATATATATATATATATATATATATATAATTAAACCTCTTTATTATCTTTAGTTTTAGTCTATCCATTACGGTTTAATATTAACCTACTCATGTATTTAGTACTTTTTATCTATTGCATCCGCAATCTGTAGTTGTATATGACCTTAACTGAAATTGTTATTATTATTATTATTATTATTATTATTATTATTATTATTATTATTATTATTATTAGCAATACATTTTAATTGACCTTTTTTCTACTGGTGAAAATTTTTTTGGTATGTACTCTCTCTCTCTCTCTCTCTCTCTCTCTCTCTCTCTCTCTCTCTCTCTCTCTCTCTCTCTCTCTCTCTCTGCATAAGCGTTATGAATAAAATCTGTAATTTTATGCAAGCATCAGTTCGCGAATGCACGCAGAAGCACATTACGCCTTACACAAGAGAATAATGTAAAGCTCAGTTCAAGAGCAATTCAAACTGTGCAACGACTGAAGATGACCGCTTAGGCCTATACTATGATCCGGAACATCGCATGGTAGGCCCTAATGACGGTACGCTTCTAATGGCGTGTCAAGTGGCACGTCAGAAACATTGTAAATGATGACTATAATGACTATCTCGCCGAGTATCATTGTAGGAGAAAAAGCACGCCGTGTTTGCGTTGTAGAGCAAAGTCATTGTCTCGCTCATGCATTATGCAAAGGTTTTCTGGATTATCATGAAGAATACATATGTCACCTTCACGGCCTTTCCTTTTCTCGCTGGGTCCTTGGGTGCTTTTCGGGGCCTTTCAACCTGCACAAATACACATCTGTATATTTGGCTTTTTTTATTTTTTTAAAATGCAGTATACTGTTATACAGCGTGCATTTTCCTTTTACATTTTTACGTATGTGCGTTTTGTCTCTCTCTCTCTCTCTCTCTCTCTCTCTCTCTCTCTCTCTCTCTCTCTCTCTCTCTCTCTCTCTCTCTGAATCATTTGTATATATATATATATATATATATATATATATATATATATATATATATATATATATATATATATATATATATATACAAGTATATTTATATATATATATATATAAATGTATATTTGTATACATATATACTATTCATATGCATTATATATACTGTGTATTATATATAATTTAATATATATTATATGAATATATATATATATATATATATATATATATGTATATAAATGTATATACATAATTATATGATATATATGTATACATTTCGTAACAAACATTTGTTAACCCATCAAGCCCATAAATAAGGGGACTTTAGACACAAAGAGTCACCGCCACATTCTCATTTTTAATTGCCGAATCATGGATGAACCCCTTGTGCTGGAAACTTCCACAGATAGCCTTGTGACTGACCTACAAAAGAGGCTCATGAGTAAGGTATCCCGATCCCCACTAACCAAAAGTAGAAGTCACCTCCTATATATACACACAAAATTACCCCCATTATGGCCAGTTTAGGTCCTCCTCACCCCTTTCCTCCTAATACTTTTGGATTACGAGTATCTGTTAGGTTCAACAGCTTTTCGTCCTCTATCCTTTACAAATGACCAAACTGTTTCGCCATTTACTAACACTAACCTTTTTACCTCTTCTTCACATCTCTGCATTTGCCAAACAAAGATTTTATCTCAGTAGCGTCATCCTTTTTTTTTATATATATCTTTCGTTTTAATTCCATGAATGAGAAATGGCTCGGCAATCTCTTCCAACATTCCGCCCTTGGCTTCCGTAGGCAATCTAAGTCTCTTTCCTTCTTCTGCCAACAAACTGCTAGTTTTCTTGCTTCGCTTATTGTGACTCACCTCTTGTCTCAGCATATCGTCGTCTGTTATATTTGTTCCCGAAGTGCCCACACACACACACTATTCCACACTTGACACATCCACACATCATCTCTATTTCACTTGTTCCACCATCCATGAGTATTCATTGCTCTTGCAAACAGTTTCACTGTATAGCCTATTTTATCTCTCTGGAATACATGAGAATATAATTATATATATATATATATGTGTGTTGTGTGTGTTTACAAATTATAGTTGACTGTAGCGTTGATTTTCAAACAGCGTGCATTTTGTTATCTGCTTACTTTTTTAAATGGAATCGAAACGTGTTTCAAGAATTCGGTATTCATGAATGGTGGAATGTAACTGTTTACGCTTTTTTTATTGTTGTTTCTCTACGTTGTAAATATTTCATCTAAAGATTCGGACGCTACACACACACACACGCGCGGTATGTCATTTGCTAACACATAATTAATAATAATTGGTTCTCAAGCGAAGCCACACCGTGAGGACTTTGTTACCTGCTCACTAGATTGTATTCTGGAGGCAGGAGGAGGTTATACTGAATTAATTTATATATATATATATATATATATATATATATATATATATATATATATATATATATATATATGTGTGTGTGTGTGTGTGTGTGTGTGTGTGTCTGTTGCATTTGCACGTAACAAAGCACACTCGAATTTATATAGTATGTACCCACTTGTATGCTTATAGTTCTAAGTGGTGATAAAATAGTAACTTAACCCAACAGTTGCCTTTACCCTCATGAAATCTTATGAGAAGCCTGGGTTTTAATCCCTGATTTCCTTGTTTTGCATGGGTTTTTTGAAGCGTATTAACAAGTTTTGGATATTAAAGTACTATTGTTATACACACTTTCCAGATAGACGACAAGGAATATGATGTGACTGGGAAAAAATGTTATCATAATTGTTTGTGCATTTTTTCCTCATAAAAGAACAAAAGTAGTAAAGTAGTAAGCGACAAGGGCTTGCATTAACGGTTGCCAAATTTGGGGGAAATCTACCCACAGGGTGGATCTTACTCATTGAAAAGGATTAATACTACAAGCCTTCTTGAACTGACATTAAACTAAAATTATAAAAAGTTCTTTTGATAATGGATTACTATAATGAGTATAAAGTAAATATGCTGGAAGAAGACTTGACAATTTTGAGTTGTTCGATGTCACTGTCACTGAGATACAGAGTACAAAAGTTTTTGTGTGAGTTGAAATTAGCATGATGAGTTAGAATGTTTGAGGTGGAGGAAGGTTGGGAAGAAAACGGAATAAACTCTCTCTCTCTCTCTCTCTCTCTCTCTCTCTCTCTCTCTCTCTCTCTCTCTCTCTCTCTCTCTCTCTCTCTCTCTCTCTCTCTCTCTTGAAGACACACAAAAATACAATCATATGCATATGAATCTTTGCGCAGCAGAGTTGTTGAAGGAGGGCTAGTTGGCATATCATTAAGGATTACAAGAGTCAAGTAATTATTCTCAAATTGGTCACAGGTGCGTGAGTTCACAGAATACAAAAAGCGACCTGACAGATAATCCTTAGTTTAGCTGTCCAAATTTTCTGGCTGGTTCCAATAAGAGTGACACTTATACACGCTGCTCATAGCTTCAAATAACTGATAATTCCTTTGGTGATTTGCATATTCTAAGACCTGTCTCGTTGAATTTCATGTTACGTTGAGTCAATAAGATTTTTTTTTTTTTTTAAAGAACACAGTTATTTTCAGAGGCTATAACAAGATAATTACTCCAGTAACGAACTTATTATTCAAAGATAAAGGTACCTTTAGGCTTTGGTAATGGATGTTTGGCTCGCTAGAACTAGTCAGCGGTCCCTTGAAACATAAGACACACACGCAATTGTTGATACGAGGTAGAAAAAGTTGTCTTAATCACGTAATCAATATCCATCAGACAAACATTCGTAGCCGTGGACATAACGAATACAAACATCGGATGTTGTGAGATCATTGCAGTGTTTACGTAACCTCCGGTCACTGTTTATGTGAAGAGGTAGCTTTATGTAGCTATATGTAGGCTAGATGTGTGTTTTTTCTAACCATATGTGTACGCGAGTTGGAGTGGGTGTGTGTATTTATGCAGGTGTAAACCCTTGATGCGTCCTGCTTGAATCTCCGCTATGGTAACAGGGTCGGGAAGGGCCAAGATGTCTCTACACCAGGTCTCAGGGAATGGTGCCTTTGGGGTTCTTTCTCCACTAGTCTTTCCCTCCTTGCTCCCTCCTCATGTCAGTAGGCACTTCACACCTTGTAAACGGACGGAACACTTGATATACCCATTCTTGTTGTGAGGGCGATATTCTTTTGGGCGATATCCTCCCACGAGAAACCCGCGGAAGTTTCCTCGTGCTATCCATGTCAGCCAGGCACTTCACACCTTGTAAATAGGGGTAATGTTACTTGGCCTTATCTTTCTGATGATATCTTTATTATCGGTCTTCCTCTTGATACTCTAAGAGCGAAACCTCCTCCCTGATTGTATGTTTTTTTTTTTTTTTTTGGGGGGGTTTTCTCTTTTCTTTCATTTTCCGCAAACTGTTTTAGAAGTTTTATTTACGTAATGTAATTATCAAAACTTAAATTAAATTGCCATTTTATATTGTGTGGTGTGGATGTGTGTATTATTATTATTATTATTATTATTATTATTATTATATTATTATTATTATTATTATTGTGTGTATTATGTGTGTGTGTGTGTGCCTTAGGGAAACACATTGGTACCTCTTATGTAAATGCATGAAGTCATTGTTATGTATACCTAAAATGTTCTTCTTTTGCATCCTCCGTAAATAAAAGAATAAGGAATACATTTTTCAACTCAGCAGGTCTATTTGGATTGTATTACAGTTTCCTTGTTTGTTAGGTTATGAAATAAGGCCTCGGACAAGTCGAATTCTCGATGATGGCTCCTAATCTTTAGCGCCAAAAAATACTTAATATATCTCATTCATTACTAGAACTTTGGCACTGCCGATGCGGTGGTCATTTCTGTCACGTCTGTCCCTTCTGAAGAAGATATACGAAGGTCGGTTACGTCATTTGCGAATAGTTCAGACATGTTTTCCATCAGTCAAGAGGAATCTTCGAAGCACTTATTTTTTTATTGCCTCGTATAAGTATCTGCGTATGCCTTGAGAGCTTTTTCTTCATCCTGGAATTCCGCAGAATGAAGAACGACTAGTTTCACAGTTCTGCAATGAAAACCTTGCAAGTTGCAGCCGGACTTTAAAAACAAGAAAAACTTGCAACCTTTTTTTTTTTAAGACAGATGAGATACATTTTGTTGGAGTGTCACTTTGGTTTGTTTCATTCGCATAAATTGAAAAAAGTTAACAATATATAATCTCAGTACCTTTTTGGAAATCCTGTTTTTTTTATGGCTTTGTACATTTCATTCCAGAGGTACTGTTATTTGTAATCTATATACATGCACTGAACTCAGAGTTCTTTGATTGAAGAAAGCAAATGTCAGTCGCATAAGAAAATGCATTGTCGTGAAAGTTATCTAATTATTTGCCGTAGAGGAAAATATCGTTGTTTAAAGGTTAATAATTAATTAGTAAGGCAATTATAAATTTCTGTTTCGTATGTAAGGCAAAAATGTACCTTAGTAGCTCTAATGTGTGAAATGTTATAAATAAAAAAATCCACCGGGATCTATGAATGTAAGGAAAAGCTTTTGTCAAATAGTTTTACAAAATCTTGAGGGGAAAATCTCAGTCAGATGCAATAGATGGCATTATGTAAAGAACTACAAGTACTAAAAAATTTTCAGGTTATTAGGTGTATGTGATTAGTCCTGCCGAATCCACTGGAGTTTGTAATAATTTCAAGAGTATTATCAGTGAATAAAAGAGATATACTGTGAATTTGTTTAAAGTGACAATTGTTGGCAGGAAGTATGTGTACTCAAAAGTACGAATTTACAAGTCAGAACAGGGGTAGGACGAAAGGGGAAAAAAAAAAGTGTCAGGGAGTGAAAGAGAATAGGTGATGGACAATCAAAAAGATTGGCTTTCACCTTGCAGGCCCTTCCTTCCCAGTCTTCCACTGCCACCCACAGCCTGCAATCGTTTTTGGGGATCAGAACCCCTTTTTGGACGCCACCCCTGTTTTTCCACTTCTGTTCCGGTAATCCATAAAACATGGCGCTCACCTCTTTTCTATCACGTCCCACGGTTTAATCCCTCCGGTAACCGTTGGCGAAAAGAACAGAGGGAAAAAAATGAGGAGTAAAAGAAAGAGAGAGAGAGAGAAAGAGCAGCCATATAAAAATCATCTTTATCGGCTTTGCCTTTACAGCTCACAGTCTCAAAAAATCAAACGCCCTGTTTGGCTACCATTCCCAAAACCAAACAGAAAAAACATTATTGTGATTGTTTCCCCCGTTGGCCCAAAAATGCTCAGATAACAGGTCCTACGGGGTGGGTGGGGGGACAGGTCTATTGTCCACAGAAAGACAGAAAAAGGAGGAGGAGGAGAAAGTGATGATGGCGATGAAGAGTAAAAACAACACTGGTGTGAAGCAATTTGACAGGCGTGCCTCCTGCTCCTCTTCTTACACTGCCTATAGCTGCAGCTACTTGCTCATTGCTCGGTTCTGTTTGATGTGAGGGAATGAATCATCATGTTCCCTATCCCAGTTTCTATTCGTTTGATTTACTTAAAAAAAAAAAAAAAAAAAAATATATATATATATATATATATATATATATATATATATATATATATATATATATATATATATATATATCTATCTTATCTGTATAGTATATTCTTTAATGTGTAACTTATTGTGATTTATATTCCATAAAGTTAACTAAAATCAATGTTAATATATATATATATATGTATTATTATATATTATTATTATATGTGTTATTATTATTATTATTATTAGAATAATAAATATTATTATTATTATTATATTATTATTATTATTATTATTTTTTTTTTTTTTTTTTTAATAGTTGTGGTATAGCCGTCGTGACATATTCTTTAATTTTATCTTGCTAATTAGCATTCCCATAAGTTAACTGATTGCAAGTACAAAAGCGTCTTTATATAACATGTATTTCGTTAATATTTTTTTATAATAGTAGTGGTAATGAAGCTGTTTTTTTCAATTTTATCTTGCTAATTTACAGAGTTCCTGATTGCAAGTACAATAGAGAGCACAAAGTGTCATTTGTCCCATCTGGTATACATTTTTGTATATGTGGTTCTGAGTAAGGTTTTTATTAATATTATTTGGGGTTAAGGTTTGAATATACTTGACAGGAGGAATTCCAGAAATCATTGGTATAGGACCTGAACTATGGCTCTGGTTAAGGCACTGGAGTGCTTTGTCTCCTGATTTCAACACTCTTTTGGTAAAGGCCAGGTAAAGATGGCCGTGGTTAAAAAACCAGGCAAGAACAGGGGTCATTGGTCAGCTCGGAAATATGCACTACAAGGAACTGGGATATGGGAATGGTTCACAGTGTTGGGCAAAATGGGAAGCCAAAAGAATAAACTGAAAATAGGAATTTGGAATGCAAGAACCATGGAATCCAATTGGAAGGAGAGAGCAAGTAGAAAAAGAATCTTAGAGAAATGGACTGGCCATACCTGGCGTTTGTGAATCACAGTGTAAAGGAACGGGAGGAGAGAGGCTGGGAGGGCCTCATATGTATATTTATTCAAGAAGAGCAGTTGGAATTAATAGAGGAAATTAAAGATGGATTTTACAGTATAGAGAATTGTGGGATGTTTTTAATGAAAGTCCAGAGAGAAAGAGATAATGAGGATTGTTGTTGGTAATATGAATAAAGTTCTTGGGAACCTTGAAGGTATGGTAGATGTAATGGGAAAGCCTGGGATTCACTACGGACGAAAATTATGTGTAATGTATTAGTTTTATGCTGTAAATAATTTAGTGATTGTCATTAACCTTTTCTGACAAAAGGACTTCAATAAATACGCTCGAACATCTTCGGATGGCATTCATAAAAACTAATTAGATCACAGAGCTACAAATCGAGAAAAAAACAATGCTGAGGAGGTTTTAGCAGATGTTATTAGCCAGCCTCATTGCCTCACTGATGTAAGTTGAAAGCCCCAACGACCTTGTTGGACAGGTTGAAACTGAGAAAGGAAGGTAAAGGTGAACTTTTGTTTTATAGTCGGGGTTGGGTTTTAGGCATTGTCAGTCGTATGTGAACAATATTTAATAACTTTTTTGTTTTTTTTATTTTTGCAATGAAAAAATGACAGGCAGAAGTGAGATGTTTGGCTAAATATCAAACCTCTCTCTTGAGAGTAAATCTCCCAAACATCTGCAAAAGATCATTGATATATCTCTGAAAACAAAATGGCAGGCAGCGATAATTCTTGTATGGAAAGTCTCTTTTCGGAGAATTATTGAACAAATATACATAACATTGCATATACTCGATCTCAGTGAGGTATAAGGTGTGATATTTGAGTTTCGGAATTATGACGTGAGTACCAAAAAAACCCTATTTTTCATTTAGGTGTTCTTTAGGATAAAATATTTGACCTTTTTTTTTTTTTCAAAATAAAATTCTTTTGACTCTTAATTACAATAAATAAATAAAAAAATTAAAGTTAGCCAAGGTTCAAACATTTGAAAGATAAGACTGGACTCTGATTTAGGATCCTGAAATGAGCAACTGAAGGTTTATGACAACATAATAATTCTTAGAATGAGATATGAGACTGGAAATGTGAAACTTAACGTTGATTCTTGAAAACTGGATACAAATGAATCTTGTGTAAATCTTATATTTGAGAACGTTATTTTATTCATCTAGCTTTTTCTTTGAGCAAACAGCGAGAGTAAAGTTGGCTTTGAGATAAATAGCAGTAATTTTTTTTCCAATCTTTACGTCATTCATATTTACTCGAAAACAAGTTAAAAGTCGTGCTGGTCTGGCACTAAGTTCCATGCTGTTGATGGCTTGACTCCATGATAGATGCTATGTTGGATGATTTGACTCTACTTGTCAGTGACTGCTGAGGTGTCTTGTAGCGTGCATGAAGGACCTGTTCAGCACTCTCAAGATTACTGATTAGCTTGATCCAATTATCAGTCTTATTGGAATATTGATATTGAGACCATTGAGGGGCGGCTGTTTCGGCGATACAGGCTTGTGGTTCCCCATTAGGTCGGAAACTTCAGAAAAGAGGTTGTCTTAATGGAATTGGGAACTGCTGACCTGGTTTCACCTGATTCGTTACCATTTTTCTACACCAACAAAGGACAGGGTTATTTTTGCACCTATGAATGCAGCCATCTGGGAGAAAATCTCCTGCAGTGGTGATTAGGAATCCGTCAAATAGGGGATCCTCCCTCGCCTTTACAACGGCTGGTTATTCCGTTGAACCAATTTATCAGTGATCGGATTCCATCCATTCTTGTTTAGCCGATCGTTGTCAAAATTTTGTATGGGTGTAGATTTGTTTAGGGTCGCTAATTATGGTAATATACTTCTGGTTTTTGTTGTTGCAACAACCATCTAAAAAGCTTTCAGTGCGAATATCGACCAGTGCGAATAAATTGTAAAAACAAATGTGCTAAAACGGTTACTAGACATACTGAAGTTCCTCATTGGAAGGTGGTCCAAAATTAATAAACAATTGGAACTCGAGGATTTGATTAATAAAAAAGAAAAACTGGTGATAGAAATTCATTTCCCGCTAAAAAAAGGTTAGATTCCGCAATAGTGTGGTTAGTTGCTAGATAACAATATGGTTCAGACAAAATTTTAATCAAAGACGGAAGCCCTAGGTGACTTGACTTATCAGCTCAGTTCCATCTTAATGACGTTTTATTACAAGTATAAAATATCTAGATTCACCTTTTATTGGTATTATTATTTTTTCAACATACAACGCTACATATATATATTTCCTATGCCAAGCATCCTCACCAGATCAAAACGTCCAGACTTTGTTTAACTGAATACACGCAATAGAGCTCTGGAGACTACATTTCCATTTTTATTTCTAAATAATGCACAATTTGTATCTTATTCAATGATACTTCCATGCAATCAGTACCATGCTTCCTTTCTGTCTACATTTTCTGGTAAATCACAGCCAATTTGAATCTGCTGATATAAAGCGTATTGGAAAACATGTTAGCCGAAGCCTCAGTAATGGAAAACAACAGATATTCACCTGGAAACAATAGAACTTGTTCATTATCCTCTCTCGGCAGTGTTGTATCTCTCTCTTTTTTTTGAATACCTTTTGTTTATTAGCGCCTCATTGTTTATATTATCGTTATTGTTTCATTAGAGCAGGTTGAAGCTGATTCATCGTAAACTTTTTTTAATCAGATTTTGCAGGTTCTTTGTACTTAATCAGGGAGAATAACTTTTTCTTGATAAATTTTTTTATTACATGAAACCATAATGTGATTAGGTCAGAGATGTGGATAGGTTATCAATCACTAATTCTGACGTAGACAACTCATCAAAACTCTCATTATAAATTCATTGATGCAGAACACTTAAAGGCAACCTCATCCCGTAAATACCTGGTGAAAATTGGAAGTCTCACCTTTCTGGAGAAAATGCAACAAATCTATAAAATCAGTGGAACTTCTCGTGTTCATTTTGACAATGAGGCCGGGAGGAAAGTGCAACAAAAGTGAGTTGACAAGGATATGTTTGACGGATGCCCTATCTCAAAAAAAAAAAAAAAAAAAATATAAATAAAAAATAAATATATATATATTCATACCTATATATATATATAATATATATTTCATCCCTGCAAATGACAACTCAAGGTAAAACATGCCAGTTCTTATAGCCATATTCCTGGGGGACTTAACGTTGTTCGTCTGAAAACTGGTTACAGTAGGTAACTTTCGTTTGATAAAAGAAATCTAAAAGATTTTTGAAATGATTGGATTAACCTTTGTTTTGAGTACAGAATGAAGCTAATTTTAAAGTAATCTTTACTTCATTTCGTATTTGAAAAACAAGTTAAAAATCTAACTGCATAAAAGACATTGTTAGTTTAAACAATTAGATGCTGACGTATTTTACAGTGTGCATGAACAAAATTAACTGGTTTGAATTGTAATTTTTTTCTTTATTGGAAACATGTTTAATGAGATTAAGTTGATGCAGAATAACGGTACCGTTGTCCGGATGAAAGTAATACGGTATGTACATGAATTGCTGACCAGGTTCCAGTGATTCGTTACCCCTTTTTCACACCAATTTTTTTTTGTGTGAAGAGACAAAATGGGAGACAAAATCTACAATGGAATAATACAGTCATATTAATTTGAAATGTTTTAATTACGTATTACGTTAAAAATAGCAAAAAGTTTTATATAGCCGATTAAAAAATTCGTATGGGTATAAGACGCAATTAAGGGTTAAAAAAAAAAAAAATTGGTAAATGAGTTTTGTGGCTTCATATGTCAATATGTGCAGTTTAAAAACAAATGCACTCTTGTACCGCAAATAGAAAGGTTGTGGGAAAAATAACTCGAGGAGCTGATTAAAGACAAGAAATTAGAAACAAAGTAACATAAAGTCCACTGGGATAACAGGTGTTTAGATGTTTGTTAACGATAAAATTTCACTTCGTTACGTGACATCATTTTTTTACCAATAAAATGTCACAACGTACAAAATATCTAGATTCACCTTTTATATTATTTTCAACACGCCAGAATTCGTTACATACCTGCAGTTTTAAGTTAGATAAATGAATTTGGGACAAAGAGGATTTGACTTTCATTTTATTATAATGTCCTTTGGATTAGTTTGAAGACAATTGCCTGCAGGTATCACAGCTAATGATCTCTGATATGCGTTCACATGTTAGCCGGAATAATGGAAATTGTTGGAGCAAAAATGGTCTTTCCACATATATATATCTCTCTATTTTTTTTTAATATATTTATATATTTATATATATATATATATTATTATATACTAGATATATATATAGGCTTTTTGTATCTATTTTAGGTGTTTCTGTTTTTATTATTTTATATATATATATATATATATATTGTTAAAATACTTTCATTACATAAAACCATATATATATCATACAATTTGGATAGGGACCGCAATAACACGTCTGACGTAATCTTCGCTAACTTTTGAAAATTTACGATGGAAAATATACAATCATCCCGTTTTATGGTTTTTAGAGGTTGCATGGACATCGTATACGATAAATCAGTGGCATATTATGTAATGTGTAACAATTGACATTTAGGAAGAAAAATTACAACAAGATGATATTGCACCAAACAGTGGGGCTTTTAACAAGTGAAAGTGAAAGAGGGACTTTTGCAGTCACTGCAGAACAGAAGAAGAATTGATGCAGCAGACAAAGAAACAAACAGGTAGTTCAAGGACAAAACATTTGATCATAAGTAGGAGATGCCTGACATAGCGAAGAAATGATAGTACAGGGAGAAATGGGAGGAAGGTTAAACTCCACGATCTAAATCAGTGCAAATGAAGTTGCAGTCTGCAGACAAAGAGTTCCTGGGTCGATGGTGAATTATTTCGATGAACTGAATGAAGATGCAATCAGATTGAATTGGCGTTGGAGGAGATGAGCTTAAAGTAAATTTGAGATTGTTTCTGGACGTGACATTGAATATTGTTTAAGATGACAATATAATATAAAGTAAAATAGATGGAAAGAAAACTCTATGCGTCGATGGTTCGAGATCATTGCAATTAAAAAAATGTTGATTAAGAATTACAAGTTTGTTTTGATCCATTTTGATTCGAAATGATTCTTAAAAATGACACGAATGAGAATTTGATTTACAGGAATTTTCCCCCACGTGATGTTAGTGACCTGAAACGTCTAACTTGGTGACATTTCAGAATGGAAGTTAATAATCTAACATGGTGTAAATTCAGAATCAAGTAAAATTCAAGTGTCAACCAGTCAAATAGTTGCTGAAAGTAACTTTCTTAGATGTGATTCTCACAAGAGAATCTTCATTCAGGTAATGCAAACAAAATTACAGTTATGATAGGTAAAACATTTTAAAATTAAACAACGATTTTAATCTTATTTCAGATGCACTTGGGAGAAATGGGGAGAAAGGTTAATAAGCACAATGATCTAGAATAACCGATATGTGTTTGAGAGATTTGTGAACAGTCTGTGGAAGAACAGTCCTGAGTGCGATTTTCCAGTAATTTTTCTTTTTACAAGTGTGCAACTTTTTCCGAATGCAGAAGGTAAGGACTAAAGCATCGATTAAATTGGTTTGTCAGAGGAGAGAATGCTTAAAACTCTCAAATTCTTTTTTATGTGTGTTGTGGACGTGACATTGAATAGGTAATGTTAGGTCATTTCTAGAGAAACGCTGAAATAACAAAAATGTTCAAGAAAATTCTATTAGCGTCGAGAGGTTCGTGATCATTGCAATTGAAAATAACGTTGATTATGAATTACGGGAGTTTGTGTTATCCATTTTGATTCAGCTGATGATTCTTAAGAAACTGGCGAATGAGATTCTGTAATATTTGCACAGAATTTTCTCCGTGATGGCAGCACTATAGCCTTAATGAATCTAACGCTAGGTGTATATATAGAATCATATATAATCATTCAAAGTGGTATCATATATAGTCAAATTGTCTGCTTTATAAATATAACTTTTCTTGTAAATGTGTGTTCTTTAATATATACAACATATCCAAAATCGACACAAACGTTAAATTATAGTATATATGGTAAACATTTTAAAATAAAACAGCGATTTTAATATATACATTTCTGTTGGCAGACACAGAGAGACACAGATATATAGAGAGATATATAGCCCAGTATGTGTTTATATATATATATATGTGTATATTGTTACAAAAGTTTGTTTAATGGCGTAGATTGTGGAAGAACAAACACAAGGGTTTTAAGTCTATTTTTCCAGTTTCTCTTTACCAGGCATACTTTTTCGGACAACCAAAAGTTGTAATTCCCATTGGACTAATATATTCCCATCGTATAGTAAATTGGATTTGTTATTGTGCTAAATATCTCTGAGCATAAAAAGTCATGTTCAATTGACAAAATCATATATATATATATATTTTATATATATATATATATATATATATATTATATATATATT